>NW_024583188.1:14712-51283 GCF_018398535.1 Haplochromis burtoni | reverse complement strand
AGTATTTTGGTCTAAATAACCCAAAATGTGATGTCCACATATGTGGACGCCAGGTCCTAGGAGGTTAAAGTCGGCAACTAAATACTTTTTAAGGGCTTTTACAAATGTGATCAAAATATGTAGATTTAAAAATATAACTGAAAATTCACTTTGTAAAAAAGATTTTTCATTTTCAACATTCTTGTACTACATATTAATGTACATATTAATATATGCACTAAAATGTTCAATAAACTGTAGCCTGGTGAATGGTCATGCTGGACATGTGTACAACATGTGATGGCTAGTAACATTAGTAATTTAATTAAAATTAATTGGAACATGGGACTACATTTCTAAAATGGAATGTCATATATTTCTGTGCACAAAATCACATAAGCCACATGTGTCGAACTCCAGGCCTCGAGGGCCGGTGTCCTGCAGGTTTTATGTGTGTCCTTGATCCAACACAGCTGATTTAAATGGCTAAATGACTTCCTCAACATGTCTTGAAGTTCTCCAGAGGCCTGGTAATGAACTCATCATGTGATTCAGGTGTGTTGACCCAGGTTGAGATCTGAAACCTGCAGGACACCGGCCCTCGAGGCCTGGAGTTCGACACCCCTGACATAAGCTAACTACCAGCATGAAAACTCATTTTGCCAGCTACTCAAATACAACTGAGCAGTGCCTCCCTCTGCTGGTAAGGGTTAGCAATTACCCATCATTCATGGTAATTCTGTCCACTATACATTATAATTGCTAACATTTCCTCTCTCCAAGGCAACCATTTTTAGGTTTTAGAATCAGCCCCATTAAAAAAAACAGCCAGTATATATATAAAGCCCTTCTTAGATTTGCTAGAAAATGTCAAAGAGTTGAAGGCAAAGGTATGAACTTGCTGAACTTTTTAAATATATATGATTCTTAAAGCAGGATAATGCTACATTACCATATAGAATAAGATGCATAGATTTAGAGTAAACAACCTAAGTGGTTAAAATGAATTAAATATAACGCAACATATTTTTATATATTTTATTTTACTGTTTACTCTTACTAATTTGTAAAATATGTGTATACACACACACACAAACATAGAAAAATATTTAGTATACACATCCAGAAATGCATATACTATTATATATTGTACATATATTTATTAGTTTCAGATGTAGCCATTTATTAGTTTCAGATGTAGCCATTCTTGTATTTTGCTTGTTTACGTTATTGTATTTTGCACAACTCTGTTGCTTGTGAAGCTCGCACACAAGAATTTCACTCACATGTGCTGTACCAATGTACCTGCACATGTGATGTGACAATAAAAGTGATTTGATTTGATTTGACATGCATATTAATTTTGCAGTAATATCAATTTAAATATTTTAGATATGAAAACAAACATTTTTCTGCACAATGAGTACTAACATGCAATTTTCTGATAACTGCCCAGTGTCACTGGGTATTGGCACAACATATAGTGCCACCTTCATCATTCCTGTTCAACTTGTGCATCTCAGGCTTTCAGTACAACTCTGGGTAACAGAACTACTCTGACAGTTCTACAGTGTTTGGATGTATACGTCATGGACAGGAGCAGGAGGATGATTTTGTGGAGTGGTCTGGAAAAAATCATCTCTGAGTAAGACCAGAGATCATCAACTACAGAAGGAAGAAAACAACTATAGCCTGTGCCTATCCAGGATTTTGAGGTGGTACCTGGTGCCCACACTGACAACAAGGTGAAGTAGAAGACCAACAATTAGCTAGCCAGTTTTAATGTTCTATTTTTGTTGTTGCTTTTGTTTTGAAAGGAAAATTCTAAAGGAGCCAGTTGAGGTGGTTTGGGCATCTGACTAGGATGCCTCCTGGACGCTTCCTATAGGTGAGGTATTCTGGGCAGTGGACTCAGTGGAGAGATCACACATCTCTGCAGGCCTGGAATGTCTCAGTATTCCCCAGATAAAAGAGGTGGCTGTTGTGAGGGAAATCTCTGCTTAGACTGCTGCTCTCGCAACATGAACCTGGATAAACAGCAGAAAATTAATGAATGAATGGATGGACATTTTTACTAGTTATATATCACTAATTAAAGTTATACTTATTTTACTTTATTGTGCCTAATTTGATTTTCAACTAGTTATTATTGTTGTTAATTGTTAAGATTTTATTAAGCTGCACACCACTCTACTTATTTAAGTTATTTAGGTTTGTTTGATTTAAGTCAAACATTAACTACTATAACATAAAAATTTCCCAGTTCTGGGATAAATAAACTATATCTTTACCTTAATATCTAAATACTTCTATTTTACCGAGACTTTAAATGCAGGACCTTTACTTGCTGTGGATGTTGCGATCATGCACGTACTTTAAGTGGGCCTGCACAGCATTTTTATTCCTTGTCTACCAGTCCCATATATTGATGCAATGTCCCACATTTTAATGTGCTCTAATTTGCAACAGAGAACACCAAGATGAAAAAGTGTGGTTCAGAACTGATGTGCTATAAGTGCTCTGCAAGAGCAGAAAAGTGCTGCATAACAATCAGTCCGTGTGCTGACCTATGGATTAATTGCTATTAAAACTGAAACAGACAGTTTGGCTGCTAAAATATATTTAAACAGTTTTAATACTTAATATGATAGACATGGTTGCACAAAACAGAGATCATACCTTCTATTTTAAGATTGGAAATTTTCATTCACATAAATGGCAGTATATATATCCTTCACATAACTGATGCCAAACTGTTAACTAGCATAGTTTTTTTGTTTTTTGTTTCTAGATTCAGTTTTCATCACCTCTCAGCATTAGTAAGGTGTCCCACACAAACATATTCTTTACCCTACATGTAGTGTTTTGGGATCTGGTCAGACTTTATAGTTGGTGTGATCTGGTTAACAAAAACCAGATAAACCTGCAATAAATACAAATTTTATTTATGTGAGAACTTATATTATTTAAGTGCTAGATGGAAAATAAGTAAATTAGGGCTTCATACATTCTTAAATAAATCTTTGGTTTAAGAGAATATAATGGTGGATTATTGATTTGTTAATGTTTTGGATGTCTTTATTTTCTAATGATCTGTGCATTACTTCAGCGTTTCACTTTGCACAATCTGGTCCTCTCTTAATTAAAGAATGTGTTTCAGACTTCAGCAGCTTAACCCAGTGAGGACTTTAATTGCAAAATGCACAATGCCCTCTGTCAGAAAAGTCTGATTGGTAGAAGGATAACTAAGCGCTTTGAGGACAGTGACAGCTGATGTGATTTGGTGCTATGTAATTAAAACTAAATTGGTTTGAATTGATCTAAACATTTCTGTTAGCTTAACTGACTTGTCATCCAGCTGGTATAGGCTCCAGCCACCCCGCGATAAGGATAAGCGGAAGAGAATGGATGGATGCTGTCTACATAGACTACATGTTGAAATAGACTACACGTTGAGCAAGCGGAAGAAGAATTAAGATGGTCATTTGAGCAGCTGAAACGCTATTGTAGCAGAAGTGCAAATTACACGAGTCGTGTTCTTTAACAAACAATAAAGCTATTGAAACAAGAAGCAGTTAATGCTACTCTCGTAGCAGCACAATAGTAATGAGTAGTGCCATAAGGCAACCGACAGGGAAAGTCATAGCAAATAAAATAATTTCAAAACGTCAGTGCCACTCAAAACACCGTGTAGACAATGTTTTACCGCTTCGTTATAATGTATCCGTAATTATCTATATCCGTTCCAATACGCATGCGTGTCCGGTGTGCGCGGTTGCGCCAACTGTAAGGATGTTGCTAGCAGCCAGTGTAGATGCACAGCCTTTTCACAACAATAACATCAACCAAATTTGCATTTCCACATACTTGATTTGAGGATTATACATTCCGGACGCTGTCGGAAACCAGGTTTTGGGCCGTACTACATCTAGTTTTCTCCTGGATTGTTTGGTTACATTTTGTTTTGACAATGGGAGCGGAGGGCTTTGCAGATTTACAGCGCTCCTTTTTGCAGGAGCAGAAACAAGAATCATGGCTGGCCAGCTAGGCCGCAGATGGATTGTGTAGCTAAGAGCAGTAGTCTACTGATAGAAAATTCTGTATGTTTTCGTGGCACTTACACATAAAAAGTGGTGCTAAGGGATCAGTATTTTAACTACATAGTTAGACGTCATTTTTGTTACCTTTTTATGGCCAACCACGGCAGCTAGTGAGACCGCTAGCTTCACAACCTTGACTGGTTGACGTTTGCCTAGCTAGCTCCTTTGGGCAGCTAACGATAGCTAACGTCGATTTACCAGACATCCTCTGACCGAAAACATTCGGGAAGTAATCTCTTACAGGATTTATCGTGGTTATTGTGAGCACCGAGGCACTTGGTTCGCAAATTCCTTTTGCAAAGTCTGTTTCTGGATGAATGTGGGACAAAATGGAGACCCCAACGATTGTGTACGATTTGGATACCTCTGGGGGCTTAATGGAGGTAAGGCTGCTATATCTAAGGCCTTAATTAAGCGAAACATTCCTCTGTTGCTAACACTTTAATAAATTTTACCAAATTTGAATCGCAGCTGTCATCATCACTATAGCCCGCTATCAAGCTCTTAGCTAGCTAATTCGGCTTGGTAACGGAGGCCACAAATTACTGTTACCGCTCTCTATAAACGTCACAGCGGACACTAGACACTAGCCGCGATGTCAAACTAAACAGCTGAACAACTTTTGCAGCAAATTCAAACACTACTGGCGCCCCCGAAGTCAGATGAGGTAGAGAAACGGAGTCGGAAACTGGTGAGGGACGTCCGGAGGAGCGGCAGGGCGACTAACCACGACACCTGCGATAGTTGCAGGGAAGGGGGAGACTTGCTGTGCTGTGACCACTGTCCTGCAGCTTTCCATCTCCAGTGCTGGTAAGTTATTTGACTGAAGAACACGCACAGAGTCAGTAAAACAAGCGGAAATAACTGCTAGTCCCCGTCAGTTATGTGTAAAGATGGCTGAATGCTAACTCCAGTGATTGTCCTCGGTTACCGTTTCGCTGTGGTTCCGATTCTCATAGACACATGATTTGAAATGTGTAAAGAAACGATCTGTTAAATGATTTCATTTTGCCTGATAGTTTTTTCGCTACAAAAGCTCACGCTTATATCAATGAAAAGTCAACATTAACGATTAATTGTTCTTCCGAAATTCCCGCTGTGTTCTCCGTTCACGTTAACCATGGAGGCCGGCTTTAGCCGCTGTGTTGCACTCTGTAAGGTTTATTATTAACTCCCATTTTTCTCTGGAAGCTGCTTGCATGTCAAATTTACTTCCACACATTTTCAGAATCTCAGGAAATAAACCAGTTAAAGTTAATTAAAAGACGTTTGGTGATCTAAGATAGGAACTGATAATTAAAGTAACAGAGCAAACAGAGCAGAATGTTTTCTTGCTCTGGGAGGACTGTGCACCGTTATCCCAGTCGTCTATCTTGTATACTGACTTTTGGACTTTATATAGTTTGAAAGTGTATAGCAAACTTATTTTCACGCGTCGTTAATGAAAATATAACACACAGGAGTTTGAAAATAATGCTTAAATATGTCGTATCTGCAAGAGGCTTGAATTAGCTTGCAGTCGGTCCTCCCCTCCTGCCGAGGCTGCAGCCAGCGGAGCTGCTGGTAAAAATGTAGCCTCTGTTTACAATATGGCGACCTCGTTGCTCTTTCCCCCCCTTCTTCCACCGCCATCTTACAAACCTTTAAAATCAACTCTGATGGAAAAGGGGTGCATTAAAAATACGGACGAAATATTCCGCAGTTTTTTTTGGACGGGTATAACAGCGTTTGTTCAGGTAATTTCGGTGCCGCAGCGATAAATAAATACCCGTATCATTTTTTTCTGTATTACTTTGGTATTTGGAAGAATTGAGTCCAGACTGTCACCTGAAAACCGTATAAAACCCGTCTGTACATATATAGCCACACCTGTGGACGCCTTCAGATTTTAAATATGTATTGACGAATTTTGCTGCTTTGATGTCTGCAATGTAAAAGACAATGTTACATGGGGTGACAACTCAGTTGTGCCATGCACAGCGCATCTCACATGTGACCACTTCAAACACAAACGTATCATTTAAAAAAAACTTGTTTCATTTTTTAAATCTGTGGAGGAATGTATTATTGTCGTCATTTTACTGGATATGTTTTGTATTTCTTAGTCCAATTTTTATGCTAAATTCTGCAATTATGAATTCATACACCGGGTGCATCAGCAAAAAAGTTTAAAGTTGACTAGAAACTATAGAAACAAACAGCCAATAGAAATGAATAAATTGTTAAAAAATAATAATGAGTAAAGAGAAAAAGTAGGGTAAATAAGCTTACTACAAGCAAACTATTAGTACCCAGAGAGAACCCACGCAAACACGGGGAGAACATGCAAACCCCACAAAGAAAGGCCCCGGCCAGGTGGTAGAATCAAACTAGGGAGCTCCTTGCTGTGAGGCAACAGTGCTAGTCACTGCACCACCATGGTTAAAAATGCAAGTTAAAAAGAAAGGAGTAACAAAGCATAATAGATAGATGGTTCAGTTTGGTCACTAAGTGTAATTTTATGAATAACTGTTAAGCGGATGGTGGTTGCAAGTAGCAGATGAGTGATGGAAATACCAAGGTAACAGTTAACCAGACATAATTTTAAAAAATGGTAAGGTGAAATGAGGTGGATCTGACGAAAGTTTTCTTGAATGGGGGCAGTATGTAATAGGGGGGGGGGGATCGATACTGTGTAGTATCGTGATATTTTGTTTGCTAATAATGTATCTATACAGGGACAGCAGAAATCGATATTTTGTTATATGACTTCAGAGCATGTTGATCCTTTTTCTGAGCAAGAATCCTGACATTCCTTCACTGTCCAAATGTGTTTAACTTGTTTTTGGCAGCAATAAACATGACAGTTTACTTATTTTAATTTAAGACATGTTTTATTTTAATTACATTTAAAACTTTTTTATTTAATGTAAAATTATATTTTGTTTTAATTTACTTTCAAATTCTTCAGTTGCTGAATGGGATGCATAGTTTTCATAAATTGCATAGTTCAGAATAGCTATAATTGTACCAGATGGTTGAATTCAGTTAAGTTGGACTAGACTGTAATACAAACCGTTCAGTTTGTCAACAATAAAACTGAAATGAGAGAAAGACTGAGTGTGAGACTTTGATATTAGATAAATGAATATTGATAAAGTTTACCTTTATGTACAGAATATTGCAAAATATTTTAAAAAACCGCAATAATATCGTATCGTGTGTTAAGTATTGTGATAATATCGTATCGTGGGATGTATGGTGATTCCCACCTCTAGTATATAGTGTAAAACATTGGGAGCAATTGATTATTAATGAATGTGTCAGCTACTGTAATGAAAATGTAACATTGGTAACTGCCATTACTTTGCACTGTGTGGATGCTTTTGTTGTAATGCAGCCATTGGCCCACCAGATGGAGACAGAAGAAGCTAGACTTTTGTTTTGATACCAAAACAATGGGATCAAATGAGTTTTTCATTTGAATGAAATGGGAATTAGAAATTGTGATTCATTTTATCTTATTAAATATTTAATTTCTGTCTTCTTACGACAGCAACCCACCTCTGAGTGAAGAAATGCTTCCTCCAGGGGAATGGATGTGTCATCGCTGCAATGTTCGAAAGAAGGTGAGTGACAGATGTGGTGTTACACATTTGATTCATTCTGCTTTTGAAATGTATCCTGGAGAGTGTGTTCTATGTACTGATAAATCAGTTCAATTTTATTTATACAGCGCCAAATCACAATAATATTTTACCCTACAATAATACATGCAGTAGGGCTGCACGATTTTGCATAAAATGAGAATCACGATTTTTTGGCTTAGAATTGAGATCACGATTCTCTCACGATTTTCTTTTCCAGTATAAATATTTATTGCACTTATTAACTGCACATCAACTTCGTAACAGTTGAGACTGAACATAAAAACAATAAATAAACATAAAAACAACAAATGTCTCACGTTTTGTTGTTGCCGCAAAATGTTGTACTGCTTGAAATTCCGTCTCCACCGTTGCTCGACGCTGCGTGTATAGAGCAGGTAGTGCAACAATAGAAAAATAGTTGCGGGACGGCACTGTGTAGCGTTTGTCTAGGGTGTTGATCATTTTCCTAAATCCCTCGTTTTGCACAGTGTTGATGGGAGCCATATCTTTGGTCAGGTGATAAGTGATAGCCTCCGTAATTTCTTTGTGCCTGCGGGAGTTCGACGGGTATAGGGAAGCGCTGTATAAGGTTCCCGTTATTGATGTTTGGGTGGTTGACCGGGACGGATTTTCTCCTGTCACTTTCTCGTCATCCCTGACGTGCTCTCCGTTGTTTTTTCCCTGCTAATTTTAGCATCACACGGCACAGCTTCTGTATCACGTGGTATAAGGCTCCGCCCTTGTCATTTGTTGAGCAGGAAGAGTGAGCGCTTGTTTTCATGCAGATTACGTCCCGGATCAAAATGCGGTACAATCGTCGTCTTTTTTTTTTTTTTTTTTTTTTAAATCGTTGTCATTTGGAAATGAGATCGCACATAAGTATGAATCGAGATCGCGATTTTCTAACGATTAATCGTGCAGCCCTAACATGCAGAGAAAAGCAATGAGCAAGCACTTTGGTGACAGTGGGAAGGAAAAAAAATGACACATAGTGAGTCAGAAAGGTGACTGAAGAAAAAATACTCGATGCATCATGGGAGTCCCCCAGCAGTCTACACCTATTGCAGCATAACTAAGGGAGGATTCAGGGTCAACTGATCCAGCCCAACTATATGCTTACATATGCTGTATGTGAGGAGCAGGATTTTGAATTCAATTCTGGATTTAACAGGGAGCCAATATAGGAGAAATATGCTCTCTCTTTCTAGTCCCTGTCAGGACTCTTGCTGCAGCATTTTGGATTAATTAAAGGCTTTTCAGGGAGTTTTTGGACATCCTGATAATAATGAATTACAGTAGTCCAGCCTAGAAGTAATAAATGCATGAACTAGTTTTTCAGCGTCACTCTGAGACAGGATATTTCTAATTTTAGAGATGTTGCGCAAATGGAAGAAGCAGTCTTACATATTTGTTTAATATGTGCGTTGAAGGACATATCCTGGTCAAAAATGACTCCAAGGTTCCTCACAGTGTTACTGGAGGCCAAGGTAATGCCATCCAGAGTAAGAATCTGGTTAGATACCATATTTCTAAGATTTTCAGGGCCGAGTACAATAACCTCAGTTTGATCTGAATTTAGAAGCAGAAAATTAGAGGCCATCCAGGTCTTTATGTCTTTAAGACATTCCTGCAGTTTAACTAATTGGTGTGTGTTATCTGGCTTCATGGATAAATAAAGTTGGGTGTCCTCTGCATAGCAGTGAAAATGTATACTATGATACTGCTGATGATACTGCCTAAGGGAAGCATTTAAAATGTAAACAGAATTGGTCCTAGTATATCCATAATTAACCTTGGTGTGTGAAGCGGACTCACATGAACAAATTGGAGTCTATTAGATAGCCGTCTGCTCCTTGCTAACTAAAATATAACAGGACATTGGAGTAAATTCTACCATCTCAAACTTTCTGTTTAATCTGTTTTCTGTTTGATTTTTCTTCAGCTGTGTGAAAAAACTTTAATCTCAGCCAAGCCAACTTACTCAGGAACACATGAAACACTGGAAAAAGCCAAACAACAACATTTTTAAGTTATCTAAGTGACTTATATATCATGTTTAGACCGCGGGGGGTCTGAAAACGATGTGCCAGGAGTTCAGTGTTCTCGTCGGCTCTAGTGAGCCTTGAGCCCCGGCTAGCTATCGAGCTGGTGGGTAACAGATGTCTCCGAAAATGTTGGTGCACTTTTGCAAAAATGTGATGTCTTGATAAACTGATCAGATATTTAAAGTTTAGACAGCTGAATTCTCACTTGAAAATATCTTAAAAGTTTATTTTGTGACCCACAAAGAGTAATATTAAAATTAAGTAGCTGCCGTCATTGTTGGAAACTGGAATTGGCTGGGCCGTGCTATGAATTCTGGGATAGGTTGGGCAACGAAGGATACACCCGACCCATCCTTGAAATCTGGGGAAATGAAGGATGCATTTGTCGGAGTCTTCGAATTTGGACAGCCTTCCTCGTGTCGCCTCCAAATGCAGTCTCCAAAGGGTGCGGCCCCTGAATTTGGACACAGCTATGATACCGGAGACTGCGGCTGTGTCCCAATCCAGTGGCCGTACACTTCAGAGTATTCACAGTTTGCGTACTAGGAACGGCGCGTACTAGGAAGTACGAGAAGTGCGGAAGTGAGAGGTTGTGAAATGGGACGGTCTAGCCTTCGTCGCGCTGCTCAGGTTGCCTAGCAACCATGATACAAACCGCGAGAAACGTTTCATACAGCATTGTTTGACAGAAATGAAGGAGAAAAAATGTTTTGTTCGTTCATTTTTTTTATGACATCACTTTGATTAGTTGAGTATCTGAGGCTGAGACATGTTCATACTTTTATTCCACAACCAGAGAGAAAGAAAAAGAGAGAGAGTGCAGGACAGACAGACAGGTGACAGTCTCAGGTGTACACACTGCTACAAAACAGCACAAGAGAAGGAGGATTTAGTGTTTGTGTTATTACGAGTGCTAAACAAGAAGAGTTCCCAGATGGTACAGTGGACACATGTGTGACTCCTGTGATTCAAGCATCTTTCTTTCAGCTTAACGAGTGAACCGTGAGCTCGTTCAAACACACGTTAAAGTCCGTTTGGCTCGACACCACCGAACAGAGGCAGCAATATAACATAGCTAACATTAACAGTGCAGTGAATCCTGCTTGTGTCGTGATATTCAGGACTGCAAACCAAGCAGCATCACTGACTTTCAGCTTGTTGTGTTTGTGGATGTACTGTATAACTGACTTTAATTATCCATAAAATCATCACATTCTCTGTCAGATTAAGGTCGACTATTGAACGGCGTATATTTTAAAGTAGAGGCTTTAAAACCAAGCTGACGCTGAAAGTACAAACATCACTAATGTCACACAACTTTGCCGACATGTGGCCAACAGTAATGTTTTAATGTTCTTCATTATTAAACATTTGCACATAAATAAGTGACATCATATTCAGTACTTACTTTTCACAGTTTACTCTTCGGCCGCTCTGCTTCAGCCGTCTGCCGTATTTTTCGGCAAAATTATCCACACCCACTGTTGCGCAATGAATTGTGGGATGTATGGGACCACGAAGTCTACAACGGACCACACTTCAAATTTGGGGAAATTGATGGCACATTTGGCAACCGCATTTGGAGTACACTTTGGATTGGGACAGCCGTCGTTGCGTCGCTGTGACGTAATCGGTCTCAAAATGCATACTTCGAAGCGTGCGGTTGCTGGATTGGGACACAGCCTGGTTCTTCTTCTTCGGGGTTTAACGGCAGCTGGCATCCTTGTACATGCAGTGCTGCCATCTTCTGTTTCATTTCGTTGTTACACTCTTAAATCCTACTACTTATTCCTGCATCTTTCGGGGTCTTACAAAGCTTCAAACGACACATTGACTATTAAATTAGTCGTCAACGATTTTGATAGTCGACGTAATCGTGGCTAGTTGACAAATTGTGGGAGCCCTAATACAAACCACTGCAGAAATAAATACCTACAGCATGCTCTAATAAATATTATGCTTGACCATAATAATTTAATAAAATATTATGGTCAAAAATATTGAACGTTGCACTGAGGTCTAACAAGTACAAGTACAGAGATGAGTCCACTGTCAGAGGCCATAAGAAGATTAACTGTAACCTTCACTAAAGCTGTTTTTGTGCTGTGATGAACTCTGAAACCTGACTGAAACTGTTCAGATAAGCCATTCCTCTGCAGATGATCTGTTAGCTTTTTTTAAAATGATTTTTTTCAAGAATCTTTGAGATAAAAGGAAGGTTGGAGATTCATCTATAATTTGCTAAGACAGCAGTGTCAAGAGATGGCTTTTTAAATCAGTGTTTGGGTTTTTTGTGTGACTTTGTACAGAAAAGAGAACAGAAGTCTGAACAGACCAACGGCCTGCCAGAGAAATCCTCCTCCAAGCGCTCTGCTTCTCCATCCGTGGAGCTGGAGCTCAACGCTGGCCCACTGCGGCTTGACGGTCTTCCTCCGGGGGCTGGAGCTGCAGGCCCTGGTCTACGAGTGGCCCAGGTACGACTATTGGACCGCAGAACCAGCAGCAGGCCAAGCAGCCGACCTGAGACTCCAAATTCCAACACTTCATCCACCCCAACCCCCTCAGAGGAGCAGAACGATGGAGAGGAGGAGGCAGCAGAGCCTGAGGATGAAGTTCAGGGTGCAGAGCTCGAGAGTTGTACAGTTTCTGCTCCGACACCGCGACTCCTCAAGAGGCCCTTTCAGCTCCTAATAGCGGCTGCTATGGAGAGAAACCCCACTCAGTTTCAGCTGCCGAGTGAGCTCACGTGCACCACTGCACTACCAGGTCAGTCAGTCATAATGACTACCAAAATATGATTTCTTTCAGCACCCTAACTTTAAAATACCTCTTTATATATGCAGTTTAGACTGTTTCTTCAATGTTGCTCTTTTGTTTGGATTTCTAGGCAGCAGTAAACGGAGGAAAAAAGAAGAGCTGCTTGGAAAGCCCTTCAGGAGGCCTCAGCATGAACTGGATCCCAATGGTCTAGTCCCTTTGCCAGTCAAAATCTGCTTTTCATGCAATAGGTCAGCAGTTCTGCACAGTGCAAAGAAGTAGACGAAGCCCTGAAGCAATGACAGCAGGTACTAATTCTATTTATTTGGTCTCTCAGGAGTTGCAGGTTGGCTCCATTGATCCAGTGCGATTACTGTCCCCTCCTGTTCCACATGGACTGTCTGGACCCTCCACTCACAGCTTTACCTGCCGGCAAATGGATGTGTCCAAACCATGTGGAGCACTTAGTAGTAAGATGCACTGTGCTGATTCTAAGCTAAAGCTGCTTTCCCTTTCCTTTTATTGATGTAAATTTTTATTGATATATTTTTGTTTGCTATGCAGCTGAATCAGAGGAGCCTCAGCCTGTCCAGCCGCTGTCAGCTCTTCGATCAGTTCCAGGACAGGATGTCCCAGCACGCAGTTAAGTTGGACTTCCTGCGTAGAGTACATCGACAAAATGCTCCCAACCGGCGCACCACTCACCAGCGCAACAAGAAAACCATCAAGGTAGACGTACATCTCAGTGTGACGGTGCAGTGTGTTGGATTTCATATAATCCTTTTTTCTTGGCCACTGGAACACAGGTGGAGATCTAGGAAATGAATGGCTTTAATAATATATCTGTTACACTAAGACAGTAATACCTAGATACTGACATTCTGTCTTTTTTCCAGCTTCTGAAATTTAAGCAGTTGTGCACTTGTATATGAAGTGATGCTATTTTTAGACACATCTGAACGTACTGGTTAATTTGCTAGAAAGTGTTAAATTGTCTCTAACAGTCAGTGTTTTTATTCAGGTGCCAGATGCCATCAAGTCCCAGTACCAGAATCCTCCGCCCATGCTGCTTCCTGCAGGGGTGCGCCAGCTAGAGCTGGTTTGTAGTGGCATTCCTGACCATCAGCCCACAAAGCATTTCACCACAGAGGCTGAGCAGCAGGAGGTAGGCACAAGAGAAACCAGCAGCTGCCTAACATGTTCTTTAAGTCAGATTGTAATGATAGTTCCCTCGAAACAGGCTTTTGTGTGCTACAATCTGTGTCATCTGATGTAATAGGATGTGAGATTAATAGGAGAGCAGCGTAACCTCCTAAGACCCAAACTCTTTCATGGCATGCATTTTTAATTTCTCTTTGCTATTTGGGCTGATTGGGACCTGATGAATGTAAAACCAAAGAATTATCAGATTTTATTTTTTACCTGATGTTTGTTTCTGAGAAAAATGAGATCCACATATGAGGACATTCGATTTAAATTTCAATAGAACAGTGGCAGTATAACGTCCTCGCATGTGGAAATCAGGCCTTTGTAGAGCAACATTTAGTATTTTGGTCTAGCCAACCAAAAATGTGATGTTCACATATGTGGACACCAGGTCCTAGCAGGTTAAGGATGATTGATCACTTTCCTTTTCATTTTGGATGATTATGAGGAGAGTTTGGACAAGAAGTTTTAAGAGAGTTTGATTTTTGGTGTAGATGAGTGAAACACTGACACATCCTGTGTACTGTGTTTATCAGAAAGTAACAGAAAATTCAGTTTCAGAAGTTCTGAAAGCTGAACCAACTGCTTCACGGCACTTTGCAACAGTTGCATTAGAAAGTCTGTTTTTTTCACAGACTGTAGAGCTTTGAGTAATTAATTGAAAATTGCAGCAAAAGACAAATTCTGGTATCTGTTTGTTTGTGTGATATAAATGAATCCTTGATGAAGGGGAGGGCCTCTCAACAGAACTGCTGGTTGCTTCTTTATAAAAACATACATGTGTTGTGTTGAACAGTGGCTTCAGGATGTCATCGCTCTCCAGTGCAGTATCATGCGACACCTATCCATCAAACAGAAGGCCTCATCAACAGAGTGGCACTTTGAGCAGAAAGCAAATACACAGTCAAGTGGAGCATCAGAGGACATGAAAACTCAGGCCTCATTAGAAAGGACTTCTTCCCCTGACCCCTGCTCTAAAGCTTGCAGTACACCCAGTGACTCCCAGGGGGCCTCTCTTTCCAAGGACAGCCCATCAGGGCTAGTTCTTTGCAAATGCACCGTGACACCATGTCAGAACTGTAGGAAACCTAATGGGCCTCTGGAATTGGTTCAGCCTCCCAGAGCCAATGGACCTGTAGACTGTAACAGTGCCTCAGATTCCTGCAGGCAGGCTGAGCTACAGAACAGACTGAAGGCTGGGAAAACGCCATCAGCTTCTGCCTCTGGACTGGTGAACCACATAGGAACAGAAACGGTTAAGAAGGAACCCGAGAGCACTGTAAATGCATGTGCCCAACAGAACTGCCCCACTGCCCCCACGATATGGCCCCACAGTGGCCAACAGAACCACAGGAGCCAGACAGAGCCCCAGGAGGAGTGTGTGAGCACCGATGAAAAGCCCTCCTTCTCAATCACCA
Organism: Haplochromis burtoni; assembly: GCF_018398535.1. NCBI lineage: Eukaryota > Metazoa > Chordata > Actinopteri > Cichliformes > Cichlidae > Haplochromis > Haplochromis burtoni. The sequence goes on along the minus strand of NW_024583188.1, from coordinate 36,149 downwards.
GCAGTTCCTTCACAGATGCACCATCTAGAGGCAGCCAGGAGCACGACACAGTAAAGTTTGGATCAGCACCTACTCCAGGTACACATCAGAAATGTCAAAGCTGCAGTCTAAATGTATCACTTTATACAGCTAATAATAATAAGGATGATAATAATAGTAATAATATACTCAAGTAATCATTATGTTACTCTCTCCTCATTATACGTGTAACGGGGGCCATGGTGTGCATGAGAGAACATTTAATTTGAGGCTATAGCAACATTATTTTGCGTATTTATATTAATTTAAATACATTTTTAACTTTAAGAAATTGTGTTAATAGTCATGCTGTTAGGCTGAATTATTATTAGTATTAACATCTCCACTTTCATAACGTCTGTTTTGCATTAAAGCACAGAGAAGGCCTCAGAACTGAGAATGGTTATATGCTCACCTTTCTTCACTGCAGGCACTACATGCTTGTTTGAAGGCTTACACACATTCACTCGCACACTTTAACACACATGCATTCACACGCGTGCACACTGACCAACTCTGCTTCATCCAGAAGATGCAATACTGTCAGAACTCTTTTTTTTTCCCCCCTTATAATGTAAGAAAGAGCTCCAAGCAGATGGGAAGAAGGCCTTTTTATTTCATGCCTCAGTCTAGGATGCATAGCTTATTTTGTTTGGCAGATCACTTAAAATTGTGATTCTGTTATTTCTATTTCTAATAATTTATCAGTTTTTTTTGTCTTTAGGAAAATGTTTCTTCAAGAAAGTGGAAATGTGATTGTGATATGGGATGTAAATACAGTGAAAGAGTTGAGCTCTTTTGGCAGATACTGTGTATTGTTAAACTATCAAAACAAGCATTTTCTAAAGTGGAAACAAATGAAAAGTTCATTTTAAAAGACCTGAGTTTTCTCTCTTTTGAATGTTTACTGTTGCTATTAATTGAATACTCACTGCTGACATAATCGATGGTGCTAAGAGTTTTCTTGCATATTTTGTGTCGTGCAGCCCCATTTACCAAAAGGATACATGGCCATTTAAGAGCACATTTTATTTTCAGTTACTGAGTTATGAAGAAAAAAAACTTATTCAGATACAACTTGCTTTGCCTTCTATCTCAGTAATAGTTCCTGTGCACTTTTTTCCTTTATAGTGAACTATCAAAAACTGTCTTTTTTCTGGTCCTTCTTTTATCTCATTTCATCAATTTGTCTCTTTTTTCCTCTCCTGTCCCTCAGACATAAAGGCTGCTCCTGCACTGACGGACTCACTGCTGCCCAACACACTGCCCTCCATCACCAACCTGTCCAGCTGCATGAAGGATGGAAAAGAGGAGGATGGGGGTGAGTTTGTCACTCTGCGGCCACATGTGACAGTTTAAGAGCCTTCGTATTGCTGTGTTCTGCTATGAAGCACACAAAGATGTAATTAGCTTCTAGCGGTTGTGTGTGTTTGTGTGTGTGCAGGGATCGAGCTGGACAAACTGGATGCAGAGATGATCAAGCTCTTGGCCTATCAGAGGATCCAGCAGCTCTTTGCTCCCAAAGTGCCCAGCACTCAACCTCCCCCCACCACCAGCACTACCCCAAAAACCTCAGCACCCCACCCAAACAGTAAGACACCTTTGCACTACAGTTTAGTCTGTTTACTTGTCAAGAAGTCCGTTTTTCTGCTGTTTGATTGCTGTTTTGTTCTAATTATTAAAACCTACACTCTCCTCCTCCCAGGTCAGAAAAAGGTGCAAGCCAGAGCGGTCTTTTACCCTCTGACAGGAAGAGGAGCAGCTGTCAGCATGTGCTATAGGACGTTACACATAGGATCAGGTAGGACATTCAGTCGCTGTGACTTTGACCCTGCTGCATTCTGTGCCCTGGCTCTGAGCCACTCTTAGGTTTCACCTTTGATGGGGAAAGGTTCACGTAGGAGAGTTTTTTGAAATTATACCAGTTCACCAAACTCCAGTTAATCATGTTTGATTTAGGTTATATTCTTGCCTTGTGACTAAAGTTTAGTAAGACCGAAGTAGAACATAGGTAGGGCCCCATCATACCTGCTGTGTGGTGCCTGGCAAATGTCACCGTATAGCAAAATTGATGTTACATGTTGTAAGCTGTCATCTCTGCTGGTCATCCATCCATCCATTTTCTTCCGCTTATCCGGGGCTGGGTTGCGAAGGCAGCAGCCCAAGCAGAGAAGCCCAGACCTCCCTCTCCCTAGCCACTTCCTACAGCTTGTCTGGGGGAATACCAAGGCGTTCCAAGGCCACCCGAGGGATATAATCTCGGTATGCCCCGGGGCCTCCTTCCGGTGGCACATGCCCGGAACACCTCACCCAGGTGGCGCCCAGGAGGCATCCTTGTCAGATGCCCGAACCACCTCAACTGGCTCCTTTCAATGTGGAGGAGCAGCGGCTCTACTCTGAGCCCCTCCCAAATGGCCAAACTTCTCACCCTATCTCAAGTGAGAGGTCAGCCACCCTTCGGGGGAAGCCCATTTCCGCCACTTGTATCCGCAATCTCTTTTACACTCAGCTCTCTTCGCCACAACAGACCCATATAGCGTCCACATCACTGCGGCCGCCGCACCAATCCGTCTGTCGATTTCCTGCTCCCGTCTGTCGTGAACAAGACCCTGAGATACTTAAACTTCTCCACTTTGGCGGGAACTTGTCCCTGACCCGGAGTGGGCACTCTACCATTTTTCGGCTGAGAACCATGGCCTCAGATTTGGAGGTGCTGATTCTCATTCCCACCGCTTCACACTCTGCTGCGAACCATTCCGAGGGAAGCCAGAGGCTATCACCCGATGAAGCCAGCAGAAACAACTCCATCTGCAAAAAGCAGAGATGAGATCCTGAGACCACCCAAGTGAAAGCCTTCCACCCCTTGGCTACGCCTAAAAATTCTGTCCTTAAAAATTGTGAACAGAATTGGTGACAAAGGGCAGCTCTGGTGGAGCCCATCACCCACCAGGAACAAGTCCAACTTATTGCCGGCTATATGGACCAATGCAACAGTTGTATAGGGACTGAATGGCCCGTAGCAATGGACCAGACGCCCCATACTCCCAGGACTCCCCGAGGGACACGGTCGAATGCCTTCTCAAAGTCCACAAAACACATGTAGACTGGTTGGGCAAACTCCCATGCACCCTCAAGTATCCTTGAGATGCTGAAGAGCTGATCCAGTGTTCCACGACCAGGACGAAAACCGCATTCTTCCTCCTGTATCCAAGGTTCGACTAACAGACAGACTCTCCTTTCCAGCACCCTGGCATAGACTTTCCCAGGGAGGCTGAAGAGTGTGATTCCCCTGTAGTTGGAACACACCCTCCGGTCCCCGTTCTTAAAGATTGGAACCACAATTGGTCTACCAATCCAGAGGTACGGCCCCTGATCTCAATGTAACATTGTAGAGGTGTGTCAACCAAGACAGCCCTACAACATCTGGAGCCTTCAGGAACTCAGGGTGGACCTCATCCAACCCAGGGGCTCTGCCACCAAGGAATTGTTTAACTGCTTCAGTGACCTCGCCCCCAAAGGAGGTCCTCGAACTATTCCTTCCACCGCCCGGCAATTTTCTCAGTCTAAGTCAGCAGCACTGCACCCGCACATACACAGTGCAGGTTGAACACCGCTTTCCCCTCCTGAGTCGCCTGACGGTTTGCTGGTCCTGACCGCTGCCTGGCTCACAATGCACCCTACCCCTACCGTACCTCCTGCGGGTGGTGGGCCTGCAGGAAGATGGGCCCATGTCCCTCTTTCGGGCTGTGCCCGGCCAGACCCCATGGCGGGGCCCCAATAACCCTATCCCGGGCAGGGTGAACTGTTCCCTCGATGGTCTTGCCATAGGGGTCTTCCGAATCGCTCTTTGTCTGGTCCCTCAACCAGGACCAATTTGCCATGGCAGACCCTACCAGGGGGCAAAAGCCCCCAGGCAACATAGCCCCTGGGATCCCTGGGACACACAAACCCCTCCACCACAACAAGTTAGGGATTCGCAGAGGGGACTGCTCCATTTTTATGATGCATCGTTCCATTGCTGCTGCAGCTGGGTTAAAGTCTGTTTTTAATGGCATCCTAACATCATATCAGTACAGAAGTTTAGAGGTTCACAGGTTTCACAGAGGGAGATGTTGAAACATGGCAAAAACTTTAAAATTCCTTGGCTTCCAACTTTGACTTCTTCTCCTTCTCTACCAGCGCTGATTTGGAGGACGGGCAACACCTATTGTTCAGAAGAATACTGCAGCACGTACATGCACCGTAATAGCTAGCATGAATGGATATAGCTGTGTGATGGCATTGCCGGTGATACGCAAAGTTGCCAACACAGCAGGTGTACCTTGGACCTGAGCTAGTCACTCCTACAGATATAAAAATGGGAAGTGATGCAGAAGCAGTGTGTGGAAAAACTAACAACACCCCATCATTCATCAGCTTGCAGAACCACCAGACAGATTTGCTGACGTGCTTGGAGTCATTGCACTGCCTGATCCTTGGTGACTGTTTTTGGACTTTAACTCCTGGGAATATTTTGCAGCTGTCTTGCATGTTTTCCACTTGAATAGTGAATAATCTTTCTCATGGTAGAATTATGAGCGTGTTTGGACTGGCTTCATGCAACTTCAGATACTGACATGCAGCACTCATTTATCCTTTAAGACAGGTCCCTTTCAACTCTTTGATTATGTAACCAATTTTACTTTGTACTCCTACAGTCCCAACCTTTTTTGCGCCACGGACCGGTTTATGCCCGACAATATTTTCACGGACCGGCCTTTAAGGTGTCGCGGATAAATACAACAAAATAAAACTAGTACCGGTACCGAAAAAAAGATTTATTCATAACACACGTGAAAAGACCCAGGAAAACCGAGTCAACGATAAAAACGATAAAAAATAACGCTGAAAACCATATATTTCACACCTGAGCCTCAACTCTTGCGGCCCGGTACCAAACGACTCACGGACCGGTACCGGTCCAAGGCCCGGGGGTTGGGGACCGCTGCTTTAAGACATCTTTCCTCTTTGGCATTATGTACACACCAGAATGCTTCTGGGTTTTTATAGAGGTGGTCACTCGTGCTGATAAGTTAATCAATTATGTTTGATTAGCAGTATGTACCTGCTACTTGTCATCTTTATTTCTATGGAAGCAACAAGGGTTTCCTTAGTGTTTCATACACTAATTCTACATTTTGGCTTAGTTTTTTTTTCAAATACATGACAGTAATGTCATATTTTAGAGTTTAATATAATAATATATCACAATCTCTGCATCATTAGTCAGGTCGAGTGATAGTTGATACCGTCATCTTTAAATCAGAGTATTTTAAGCAAGTTGGCTGTGAAAGTAAGTTCTTAGACCTGTGAGGGTCACAACAGGACCATGTGGAATAAAAACTACTGAACAAAAACACAATATGTCACATTGGAGTGCAGGTCATTAAAATACATTTTGACACGTCAATACTGCAGAAAAAAAATCCATGTTGCAAATCTGTATTCTTTGTGTTGTGGGAAAGGGTGTTTAAGTCTTTAACTGTTTCTCTAAGGTGCTGACATGGATGTGTGCCTTACAAACTACGGTCACTGCAACTACGTATCGGGGAAACATGCCTGTATTTTCTATGACGAGGTGAGGCTGTTAAACTACATCACTCTGCAGAGCACTCCTGTGGTTGTTAGTGACCAAGATGTAAATGACCAAGATGTGTGTTTGTCGTCCTTCAGAATACCAAGCATTATGAGCTTCTGAACTATAGCGAGCATGGCACCACAGTGGATAATGTCCTGTACTCGTGCGATTTCTCTGAGAAGACCTCACCATGTCCACCCGGTGGCCTGGTAGCCAAAGTCCAAGGAATCATTCGTAAGTACATCTCCGTCATCTGTTTGGATTGGCTTGAAGGAACCCAGGTCTGTGTGCCCAGTTTGACTTGGACTGCTGATGAGGTCGTCACTCATAGATTTTGTATGAACCTTTTATGAATATCCATCCATCTTCTTCCACTTAGCCACTCATCTGTATGTGTTCTGTTTAAAATAGTTACAATTTTATTTGTGAAGAAATCATAACGTCATTGCTTCTGTAAATTAAAGGAATACTTTAATTTATACTCTAATACTGAATAGAAGTGTAGCCCCCCATGTGCTTAATGTCAGTGTCCTGTTTGTTACGCTGACACTGCTCTGCAGTATTGGTCAGCTTTTAGTGTTCTTCATCCAAATTGTGGTCAAGGTCACATTTGTCATTCTTAATGGGTACATGTAATTAGTTTGTGCAGTGCAGTGAACCAATGACAAGAAAACTTATCACCTTCTTGCTGTAATTCATACCTTAGAGTAGTCTATGAGATGTGCTGAGCTATGCGTGCTTATTTTTAAGTGACTAATATTAGCTTAATATAAAACTAAAATAAATAAGTGAACATCATCATTAGCTGTCTTCAGTCAGCCCATGTTCTTGGACTGCAGCTGCTGGCTCTTGTTCTGCTCTGAGTCCCAGTGAGCTCATTGTATTCTCATTGTTGGAGAACTGCACACGAACCAGTTCTCCGTCTGTTGTAGGTTCTGGTTAGAGTGCCAGCTTGAAGTGCAGGGAAAAAAACAAGCCATGAGTTTGGTGTTGGAGTTCATCTCCATCCATAATGGCGATCTAGCCAGCGAGCCTGCTGGTAGAGAAAACACCAAATGGGAAAGAACAGGCTGGCTTATTATTAGCTATTGCAATTTCAAAGTAAAAGTAAGGATGCAGTAAACGTACAGTACAGTGGTAAACTTGGTGCATGTGGCATTGTAGCAATGAGAAAGGTAAATAAAGTGTAAAATGAGCAGTCAGATATACTTGTTCTGTGGCAGACCACGTTATGTAAAGTCTGAATGTTGCTGTATCACATAAAGCTTCCAGTCTTAATCTGTTATTAAAGATCATTTGGACAGATGTTTGATTAGTAAAGAGCTGCAGTGTGAAACAGCATTAAATCAGATTTCTCTGTAACTGTTTATAGATAATGAGTGTAAAACATGTTTGTCAGAGTTCAGCTTTCCACATGATTTTAGTCTCATTTTCAAAACAAAGTGTTAATTTTTATTTTGTGGATAAAATGTAATCAGTGAAATCTTTTCATGCTTGCATTGTCTCCACATTAATGGAGTTTACTGTGACACTAGTCTGGACAGACGTCTTTCTCAGACCTGCTGCATTTCTTCTTTGCGTAGGTCGCAGTAAGAAACGGGAAGAGGACGAGGGAGCCAACTCCATGGTGGGGTTGTTGCCAGTAGGAGGAGTGATGAGTAGCCAACGTCAGGGTGGTGCTGAGCCATCTTGTAGCTGCAAAGCGAGTAGCTCCAGTCTAATTGGAGGCAGCGGGGCGGGCTGGGAGGGCACGGCCCTGCTCCACCATGGCAGCTACATCAAACTGGGCTGCCTCCAATTTGTCTTTAGCATCACTGAGTTTGCCAGTAAGCAGCCCAAAGAGGAGCAGGCCACTACACCTGCTGCCAGTTGCACAAGCACCAACACCAGCAGCAGCAGTGTCATCAGCACCACCCTCAGCACCACCGCTAACACCTCCACACCACCACCACCCAGCACTGCCACAACAAGCGGCTTTTCCAACCAGGATGAGGCTGACTCTGAGACTGTACCTCCCCACCAAGTGCCCGTACTGCGTTCTAACTCTGTTCCATAATCCGCACAGGAAGCCCCGCCCTCCCTCTTATTTTGCACCTTCTGTGTCACGATGAAGGGAAAGCTGCACAGCTGGTTGGTCAACAGGGAAAAGTTCTTTTTTGCTTGTTTGTTTTAATGGTTTATATCTTTGCATGAACTTGAAGTATTATTGACAATCTCTTTTTTTCTTTTTTCTTTTAAATGACTGACGTAACCGTTAGGACTTTGAGCAAACATTACTTCCTTGGGCTCAATCTTTGTTTTTGCCAGTATATTAGTTATGTATGGTGTAACCTTTTTGTCAGTCAGCCCATTTAGCACAAACATTTTTTGTTTTTTTTCCTTTGTAGTATTCAATTCCATACATTCTAATTTCTTTTGCTGCTTTTGCACCACAGGTAGCTATATATGTATGAAAACATACATGCTTATACACTATAACATGTATATATAATGTAAATACATTTTAATTCAGTGCCTCTCGATTGGAGAAACATTGGATTTCATGTAGATTTGCCATTTTTTGGTTTTTAACTGTACAGCTCATTGAATTTGTGATACTGTGTAGAGTACCAGACGTTTTGTGATAAAACTTGTTCTTAGTCTGTACTTTCCGCTGTAGTCCATCTGTAAATACCGTATAGTTTTAGCACTCATTTTAACATCTTGTGCTGCTGTGTATATAAGCACTCTTTGTCTGTACCTGCTTGTCTGTTCAAACCTGTAAATACAGAAAGATTTTCTAAGAACAAACTCAGTGTTTATGCCTGTTATTTTCAGCCTTGTTTTAGGTCCACTTTGAGCTCTAGTTTGGTTTTCACTTTCTGAGACAGCAAGTTCAGTACTGACAGGGGTGGATCTACAGGGGTGGCATGGGGTGGGCATGTGCCACCCTAAAATAATCTTTGCCACACCCTAGTTGTTTGCATATGACATGTTTATTAAAATAAGTTAGCATTAACACTTTGAGCCTAGCTGCAATTAACGTTGAATATAAATTCTAAAAAATGAATATATTGCAGTGTTACCCTCCCTCCCCTATTAGAAAATGGTTCAGCCCTTGATCGTTTTTTTTAAAAACAATGAAAATCTTTGGCAGTCAGTGACTGACTGAAGTCTAGATGCTCTGTCGGACCTTTGCTGCAGCAGCTTTCGGTTTCTTGATTTGTCTCTGCCTTCAGTTTTGTCTATGGTACAGTTAATAGCATTTTTTTCCATATATACAAAGGCCCTGGAGCTGTGCACATTCAATCCCAAATGAAAACATGAACAAGTTTTTCTTTACTGAAAATGAAGAAAAAGAAAATTAGGTTCACAAAAATAGAAGTGTCTGCATTTTCATTTACAAACTGGAATATTTACAGTAGAAACTAAAATGAGGATTTTGCTTTTCCTTTAAGCACACAACTAATATTAAGTTGTGTAACTATTATTTCTGATCACTGTTTTACATCTGTGTGGCATGGAGTCAACAAATATTTGACACCTGCCTCCAAGCTGACTGGACTACATTAAACAGATCTTCTGCATTCTTGGGTTTTGCATCAAGAAGACAATTTTTGAGGTCATTCCACTAATTCTCAATCAGATTGAGGTCTGGGTATAGGGCCGGCCACTTTATAACATCAATCTGTTTTTGTCTGCAACCAGGATGTTGCCTGCTTGCTGGTGTGTTTGGGGTCGTCGTCCTGCTGAAACACCCATTTTAAGGGCATTTCTTCCTCAGCATACGGCAACATGACCTCTTTCAGTGTTTTTAGGTACTGACACTGGTACATGCTGCCTCTTATGTGATAATGGGCCCTATTCCAAAGTATGAGAAAGATCCCCAGGTGCTTGCACCTCCATGTTTTACAGTCTTCACAGTGTGCTGTGGCTTGTATTCAGTGGCCTTTACACCTAATAAGAACCATCTTGCTCTCATCTGTCCACAGAATATTGCGCCACTTCTCTTTAGGCCAGTCAGTGTGTTCTTTGCCAAACTGTAACCTTTTCAATACATGTCTTTTTTCATCAATGGTACTTTACGAGGGTTTCTTGCAAATAGCTTGGCTTCACATAGGCATCTTCTGATTATTGAAGTACTCGCAGGTAAATGGAGATCATTGATCTGTCTTGAGCTGATCATTGGATGCTTCTTTTCCATTCTTGTTATTCTATGATCTAGGCAGATGGTAGTATTCCTTTTTCTACCATGTGTTTTGGGTTTTCTTCCCCATTTCAAAGCATTTAAAATCGTAATCATTTAAATTCAATTCAATTTTATTTATACAGCACCAAATCACAACAACAGTCGAGAAAAAACCCAACAATCATCCCCTAAGAGCAAGCACTTTGGTGACACTGGGAAGGAAAAACTCCCTTTTAACAGGAAGAAACCTCCAGCAGAACCAGGCTCAGGGAGGGGCGGGGCCATCTGCTGAGACCGATTGGGGAGAGAGAAGGAAGACAGGATAGAAGACATGCTGTGGAAGAGAGACAGAGAATCAGCAGAGACGTCTGTTAACACATGTTTAGCAGCATGCATTTCATGTCTGTTAAGTCTATTGGTTGGCTGTTACTCTGCTACACCTAGTCATGAATTTGTTCCCATGTTGTATCATCATTTCTGCCAAAATCAGTACTTAAACACGTTAGTAATGTTAGACACGTTAATAACTGTAACTGTAACGAGTGTGCTCCGTTCACTCAAAGAAGTCAACTGGGAGTTATTCAGTTAAATAAATGCAGCTACACACAAATTAACTCAGATGAATTTGTTGGCATTTTAAACATATCACACTTTACTAGTGATGGGATTTCCGGCTCTTTTTAGAGAACCGGCTCTTTCGGTTCGGCTCACGAAAAAGAGCCGGCTCTTTCGGCTCCGAACCGGCTCTTCAGGTTGTTTTGTTGCTTTAATTAATTTATTATTAACAATAATATAAAATTATGCACAAAAAGGAATTACTAATGTAAAAAAAGTGGTTTTATTTATATATGTTTATATATAAATATGTACAGTGGCCCCTAGAGACAAAGCACGTACAAACTCCAAAACAAATTTTTAGCATTAACTGAACTTCCAAAACAGAGCTACCTAGATCACTTAAATTACACAATTGAAAGCATATGTGTATTGTTTGTGTATTTATACACAAGCACTCATATATATTCAAAATTTAAAAAAAATGTTCATTTACCTGTTACTACCACACACCAAATCCGGTCGTTGGTACTTGCTGGCTTGTGTAGCCACTAGGTAACAAAAGCTCAACACTGCCCCCTAGCATCCTGGAGCACTTCTGTTGTGTTTTGTACGTGTTTTGGAGTTTTTACGTGCTTCTGAGTTTTTACGTGTTTTGGAGTTTGTACGTGCTTTGTCTCTAGGGGCCACCGTAAATATACTTTTATTTATTCACTCCACATAAAATGTAATAAATAAATCATATAATACAAAAACCAACTAGTCACAGTTCAACTTTTAACTATTTAAATTTTCAGCTTTTTCCTTTTAAACAAATTTAAAGTGAAACAACACAAAACACTGCAAACCACAACACAATTAAATATAAATTAAAATATGAAAACAAAAAGAAGATGCATATTCTCTGTCATATGGGCCTGCATGAATAAACCTTAATCCTTTATCATCCGCAACTGAAAATAGTTGTGGATAATTACTATACCTTTCTAATGTGACGTTGTTGTCCCTGGCTCTTTCTCTGTCTCTCCCTCTGCTCTGGTGAGAGAAAGGAAAAAACAAACAAACCACGGCTCGCGATAAGGAGCCGGCTCGCGTCGTTCACGTCAAAGACCTGGCTCTAAGAGCCATTTCGTTCGCAACCGACACATCACTACACTTTACCAAGTTTAACCCTGTAAGATCCAACCCATCAAAAAATAGCCAGAAAATTCAGATTTTTTTGGAACTCAGATATTTAATAACCCTTATAACAAAATCCACTTTTTTTGCTATATCATTTTGCATATGGTATATTTTTATTATATATTTATTATATATTTTTGTATATATTTGATACATTGGGCATTTTTTGCAACTTTTTGTTAACAACAATTTTAATTTTAGACAAAAAAGAGTTTTGTCCATAACATTTTGAAATCATGGCAAGTATTGATCATGCTGATGAGATAGGGGTCTCAGAAACTCATGTATCAAATATGATACAAAGGGCATTATAGCGTTAACTCAAATTTTGGACTAGCTACAGTCACAGAACCCACTTTGTTTGATACAACATAACAGGGCTGAGTGAATTCAACAATCCAAACTGCCTCTTTACAAAGTCCTGTATCATATCACACTGAGAAAACATCACACGTGCTCAGAAGCTCTCTCTAGTAGTGATGTGGGATACCACTGAGATCAGTTATTATTATTATTATTATTACCCTTTTTTATTTTATAAAGGTTTCAGATCTTTCGTGAATATTCACCCAGAGCTGGAAATTGTCATTTTCAAATTTGGTTTGTAGTTAAGAAAGAGCACCACTGCCATTTCTGATTATTTTGACTTGTTTTAACTAAAATGAATCAGAAAATAAAAATGCATTTCATTGTTGTTATCATTATCCTACATCAGATTGCTGTGGTCCACAGCACTTTTTTACTGTAATTATTACATGTTTATAGGTGGAAGCAGAGTTTGCCCACATCACCACTGTCCCACTGACATTCATGCAGCAGTTAGATCACCGCTCCTTGCAGCTAATGAAATTCTTCCAAAGGAAAAGACAAGCTTTGCGACAAAAAATTAAGAACATCAAGGCAGACTTGGACAAGGTGTTTTTTTATTGTTGTTTTTCTAACAAATGTCTGTTCATCAATATACTTTTGTATTCAATTAATTCTGTTATTATTATTTGAGTGCAACTGTTACTCAATTACTCTTTATTATTCTGAACTCTGTATGGGTTCTTTTTTGGGTGCTATAACTTCTGGCATTTGTTCCTGTTATTCTTTCTGTAATAACCTTTTCTCAAGAGATTTTTTACAAAGTCGATTTTGAAAAATCTTCCTAAAATTAAGATTTAAACTGTTTAAACTGCTACTTTCAGCTGCAGAAACTATTAAAAATTTCAGTTATTTTGGACTTTTCAGTGATTACTTTTTGTGTTTTTTCCTTTTATTTTTTTTCTTGTGTTCTTTACGGCACAATACAACAATAACCTTACACACTGCCCTTTTCTTTGCTGCAGGCTGCTGCCATTGAAACTAAAAGAGCTCGTGTACTAAAAGCACGAATTGTTTATCTCAGTGAAGACCCAGAAACTCTCATAAAGGAGGACACTGTAAGTTTAGTGGCCTCTGCTTTCCACAGCTTTGCTTTGTGGAAGCAAAGAGAATGTTTTTTTGCAGGTTTGTGTTCTGGCTAAAGATTTATTTCTTTTTATTTTGAGAATGACAACTATTAGGCAATGCGGCAAATGATCCTGGGAATCTTCACCATTAAGATGGAAGCAGAACCCACAGATGACCTTGAAGTTGTTGGAATAATCACTGAAGGTGTCGAAGTGCTTCATGACTTTGGTAACATTGCAAATGTAGTCGCCATGTTGTTTGGCCTCCTTTACTCACTGGTCTTGAGCTACCCCACAAAGCTTAAGTAGACATTTGAGGTTTTACAAACAATTGTCATGGAACTTGATGGAAACTGTCTCTCAACAAAAGCTCAAGAGCTAAAACAAAAACAAGAAATGATGTCTGGATATGTTTTAGCAGACTTTCAGATTTTTAATATGAGATTTTCATTTTATGTTGGTGAGGGAAGGGGGCTCCCAGCTCTGACTGCAACAGACTGGCGACCTGTCCAGGGCGTACCCCGCCTCTCGCCCTAAGACAGTTGGAGAATGGATGGATGGAGAGGGAAGGGTGAAAAATAAAAAATGGAGAATGTAACAGATTGGCATGAAAGACGGGGCAATAAGAGATGTCACAAGGGTTGCGTACCTTAACTATTTTCTGTTTTTCCAAAACTTGGTATGTGTAGTTCCCTTCTGCTACAGAGTCCATTTGTTGTTGGCTTGCTTTTTAAACAGCATTTGACACAATATTAACACAGCATAGAAAAACACCAGCTATAATCTTATTAATGTAAAAGTGAAATAGAACCACTTTTCCTACTTATTTGCTCTTTAGTGAAAACTGTTAAACATTACGCCCGATATAGAAGAAGGAAAATGTTTATTGATACTCAGAGATATCTCTGCTTCATTAGTAATAAATGTTTGTTCCACTAAAGTGCCGTAACTTAACTACACTCTGTGGAAATTGTTGACATATCCTGGTTTAGTAAATCAACTTTAAACTACTACGGTTATACCAGTTAAAACAAGTTAAGTAAAATAAAATCCAGTGATTGCCACACTAATTTAAGAGCTGCAAAGTATTGTTTGATTGGTTTTACTAAATATGGTTAACTTACTTATGTAAATAGAACTTAATTCAGTATAATGAAATATTTATGTTTGCATTAATCAACAAGAATTTTTGTTTTGGTCACTTTAATTAGGTGAACACAGACCTACTACCTAAATCAAAGCTGACCAGATAAGGTTAGAATGATCTGATTTTCTTATGTTAGTTACACTTAAGTAGAGCTGGGCGATATGAGATTTTTTCATATCACGATATGTTTTTTTCATTTCAGGTGATAACGATATCTATCACGATATAAGCCAAATAACTATATTTGTAAGATTTAAATGTGCCGTTGCTCACAAGTAAAATGTGAAATAATCAGCAGCTTGTTTTTATTTAAATATTTATTTCCCATAATAAGTTCAACAGGGTAGATGTACTTAAGGAACATGAGACTTTTTCAGATAAATAAAGGCAAATATTGCAAACTACACAAAAGGCAGCCGCTAAAGCGTTTAAGTTTCAAAATAGAACAAACGAAACAGACTAAATTGTCAATTCCACTTAGAAACAAAATATTAATTCTAAAAATAAATCTTAGTTTGTTTTACAGAAGAACAGACAAAACTGACTAACTTTTGTCAATATCAAATAAACTGAGAACTAAAAGGAAATTCTCAATCTCTCCTTGTTGTATAGCTTAGCTTTTCAAACAGTTTTAACAGTTACTTTAGTCTGACAAAAGCCGAATGACGAATTAGCGCTTCCAGTCAGAGACTGAGGCTACGTCCACACGTACACGGGTATTTTTGAAAACGGAGATTTTCCGTTTTCGTTTTAAAAATAATCCCGTCCACACATAAAGGCAGAAATGAAGGAAAACGCTGCTATGAACATGCCAAAGCAGCAGGTGGCGCTAGATTCCTAACCGTGCAGAAATGTTGGCCAATCAGAAGTCTAGAAGCCTCGGTGGGAAAAAGTAAACAAAGCTGGGGCATAGAAGCAGAACCGAGTCGTATGTGTGGACGGACAGTAACTGTGTGTATATGTAAGCATTTAAACACTGCAGAGAGTAGAATTAACAGTAACAGTATTGTAGAAATTCATTTCACCGAAACAATAACGTGGCGCACAGTGTGACGCATGCACCAGTTTATTGTATTTCCAGACTTGCTTTCGGCACAATTTACAGTGCACGCTACTCTGTTTTTTGTCAGACTTGAAATAGCCGAAATACCTTCACACTACGGAACTTCTATGGCTCTTCCGTTCGACAATCTCTCCGGCGTTGGAACCATCATCTGTTTTCTCTTCGGTCACGCTCGGTTGATTTTTCTAGTCGGCACACTCATTTCCTCCATTACGCGCTGGCTGCTTCCCAAACAAACACACGTGCGGCTTGGCACTTGTGCTGTACGTAACAAGTCACGCGACGTGACGCTGCGGCTGTGATTGGTTCGGCTCTGCGCTACTTAATTTGGATTGGCTGACCTTTTTTTTTTTTATTTTTTTAAGAGGACAAGAGCGGCGAGGTCTATCGCGATAGCTTAATTTCTCTATCGAGTAAAAGTTATATCGCGATACATATCGTTATCGTTCTATCGCCCAGCTCTCACTTAAGTCACTTATTTGCATCTTAATAATCATTTAGAATTAGAACAAAACTCTGCTTAGTGGAAATTGTTGACATAACTGTATTAAGTAAATTGAACAAGTTATTTTTTTTGAGTGTTGACCTCAGATCATGTGATTGGTTTGAACATTTACAAATATCCGATTTCTTTGCCTTGGGATATTTTGAGTTGTTTTTGCAGTACATTTTGGGTCCTTATGGAATTGCACTGTTAAATTCAGTCCAATCAACCAACATCAGCCAAATCTCTGAATCTGAGCAGCAGTGGAGGAGCGGGGGGTGTCTTACTGGGCTTAAGCCTGGGTTGTTTTTTCAGAAGCTCGGGGTCTTTTGGAGGGTAATTTTTCATAGTTAGATGCCTGGCTGACAACTGTATAAAACAAAAACTGGAAGCGCAGCCAGGCAGACAGAGGAGAACTGAAGTTTGACCAGGTACCAAAGCAAATCATTCGTACTGTACAAATAATGTAAATATGACGGTGTATCACGAAAGATTGATATCAAACTGATCACTTGACCCATATTACGTTACTTGCTCTTCAAGTGAATCAACAAATGGCGAAATGAAAAGCCGAACAACAACAATGCTGTTTCTTTAGAGAGTCTTAGCTTACATGTGTGTTTATTTCATATTTTCAGTTGTTTCCCTCCACGGCTAAATAAATCGGTTTCAGTAATGCACTGATATACAAGAATGGACATAAGGGCTTCTTTCAAAGAAAAAACTCTGGTAATGTTATTTTATATATTATGCTTTGTATGTTGTTCAGTATATTTCTATGCAAAACAAGAGGAATTTCAATACACAGCAGTATTCACAGTTTAAACCAGATATTTACATACACTTTATGGAAAACACAAGAACATTTTTTTACTGTACAACATCAATTTAGAGTAAACTTGTTTTGTTTTGGATAAATAAATATTGAAATATCTTTTGAATTAGTTAAATGTCAGAATAAAGAGAGACAGAGCTGTCTATTTTTTATCACTTTCATCAAATTTAGGAGTACATGTACACTAAGTTTATTGTTAATTAATAAGAAAACTGCAGACGATTCCATTCTGAGCTGAAGAAGCTTCTGATAGGTTAGTAGAGTCCATGTGAGTAAATTGGTGGCACAGCTGTGGATGCATATAAGGCAAAACACAGAGCCTGTTTCTGTGACATGGGAAAATCAAGAGATGTCAACCAAAACACCAGGAAAAGAACTGTGGAGCTCCATAAGTGTGGCTCAATTTTGAATACAATTTGGTGCCATTTACAATTAAGAAATACAGATAGTTTCTCTCTTTACTCTTAAAGTTAACAAATATGTTTTTTATATTTATCAATCTAAAAAAATAAACATTTAGTCTGATTTGATGTTACAATTAAAAAAGTGTTTTTGATCTGAAGAGTTTGTAAATATCTGGTTTCAACTGTATATTTGATGATTGTCAACACAGAGAGGGAGAGAGAGGAGGAGAATGAGGACAGAACAGAGATGGAACAAGAGCAGGTGAGACACACATGTTAGTCAAATGGTTGTTTACCAAAAGTATCACCGTATCATAGGTCCTCATGTATCTCGTACCTAGTGTTTCTTTTTAGGTTTGTTATTTTTCAAATTCTATATTTATTAAGTTATGCAGGCTTGTTTGCACAACAAGGCTAAATAATTATATAAACTTTTCTCAATCTAAATAGTGGACTTTGGTAGAATTAAAAAATAAGTGTAGTGCAGGTCTATGATGATTTTTAGTGCTACTATCATCTAGTTCTGATTCTGGTTCTGTCTTGGTTAAATCCTCAGTAGTCCTGATTTTGAACTGTTGTAGTCCTGTTTTAATTCCGGATCAGTTCTGGGTCTGGTTGAATTGGGGTTTAGTCCCTGTGTCTTGATACAGCCCGACTTTGTTCTGCCTTGCTGCTTAATTAAAAAACTAGTTTAAGGTGTCCTGCATACAGTGGAAAAAAGTATTTAGTCAGCCACCGATTGTGCAAGTTCCCCCACTTAAAATGATGACAGAGGTCAGTAATTTGCACCAGAGGTACACTTCAACTGTGAGAGACAGAATGTGAAAAAAAAATCCATGAATCCACATGGTAGGATTTGTAAAGAATTTATTCGTAAATCAGGGTGGAAAATAAGTATTTGGTCACCTCAAACAAGGAAAATCTCTGGCTCTCACAGACCTGTAACGTCTTCTGTAAGAAGCTTTTCTGTCCCCCACTCGTTACCTGTATGAATGGCACCTGTTTGAACTCATCATCTGTATAAAAGACACCTGTCCACAGCCTCAAACAGTCAGACTCCAAACTCCGCCATGGCCAAGACCAAAGAGCTTTCGAAGGACACCAGGAAAAGTATTGTAGACCTGCACCAGACTGGGAAGAGTGAATCTACAATAGGCAAGCAGCTTGGTGTGAAAAAATCAACTGTGGGAGCAATCATCAGAAAATGGAAGACATACAAGACCACTGATAATCTCCCTCGATCTGGGGCTCCACGCAAGATCTCATCCTGTGGGGTCAAAATGATCATGAGAACGGTGAGCAAAGATCCCAGAACCACACGGGGGGACCTGGTGAATGACCTGCAGAGAGCTGGGACCAAAGTAACAAAGGTCACCATCAGTAACACACTACAACGGCAGGGAATCAAATCCCGCAGTGCCAGACGTGTTCCGCTGCTGAAGCCAGTGCATGTCCAGGCCCGTCTGAAGTTTGCCAGAGAGCACATGGATGATACAGCAGAGGATTGGGAGAATGTCATGTGGTCAGATGAAACCAAAGTAGAACTTTTTGGTATAAACTCAACTCGTCGTGTTTGGAGGAAGAAGAATACTGAGTTGCATCCCAAGAACACCATACCTACTGTGAAGCATGGGGGTGGAAACATCATGCTATGGGGCTGTTTTTCTGCCAAGGGGACAGGACGACTGATCCGTGTTAAGGACAGAATGAATGGGGCCATGTATCGTGAGATTTTGAGCCAAAACCTCCTTCCATCAGTGAGAACTTTGAAGATGAAACGAGGCTGGGTCTTCCAACATGACAATGATCCAAAACACACCGCCCGGGCAACAAAGGAGTGGCTCCGTAAGAAGCATTTGAAAGTCCTGGAGTGGCCTAGCCAGTCTCCAGACCTCAACCCCATAGAAAATCTGTGGCGGGAGTTGAAAGTCCGTGTTGCTCGGCGACAGCCCCAAAACATCACTGCTCTCGAGAAGATCTGCATGGAGGAATGGGCCAAAATACCAGCTACTGTGTGTGCAAACCTGGTAAAGACCTATAGTAAACGTTTGACCTCTGTTATTGCCAACAAAGGTTATGTTACAAAGTATTGAGTTGTATTTTTGTTATTGACCAAATACTTATTTTCCACCCTGATTTACGAATAAATTCTTTACAAATCCTACCATGTGGATTCATGGATTTTTTTTCACATTCTGTCTCTCACAGTTGAAGTGTACCTCTGGTGCAAATTACTGACCTCTGTCATCATTTTAGGTGGGGGAACTTGCACAATCGGTGGCTGACTAAATACTTTTTTGCCCCACTGTATGTAGCTGTTGCTGTTCTGTGAGTCTATGGTGCAAGTGGTGCGATATGCCCATGTAGAAAGGATGGCACTGCGACGCTGGACTTGCCCTTACTCTGGGCTCCCTCTTTATTCTGGCAACTGGTACAAAGAAAACAGCACACAGTCGTTATTAACAGTGTGCAAAGCAACTGCAACATTCAGTTCACCAGCTGGGGAGTATTTTCCTTTTCTTTTCTTCCAAACATAACACTTAACAAATGACTAAGATATATTTATACAACATCAACAAAGTCTTTCTTTAAAAGTTCTAGCTGAAACCAAACCTGTGATCATATAGTGGCAGTATTATTTATTTATTTTTCTGGTAGTGAAGAGACATTATATCTCCTTTTTCCTAACCAACAACAACAATAACATATAAAAACAGCTTTTCTATTATAAAAAATCATCATTGTTCATCATTTTTTTTCCTATACAACAGCATCAATTAAAACTTATACTTAACAGCGCCTACCTGGTACAAAGAAAACAGCACACAGTCTTCATTAACAGTGTGCAAAGCAACTGCAACATTCAGTTCTGTTAAAAAGAATTAGAACAATTACAATCTCATAGAGAAACATTAGAGCTGAGTGCAAGTCAAAAAGCACCCGACTAGCTAACGAGTATTAGCTTAGCATGCTAACTAAAAATGCTACTCGTGAATAAAGTTACTACCCATGCATCAAAATGCCTGTAACTTTCAGGATACATGCTAGTACTGCTTACAATCAAAATACATGTTGACAATTACCACTATAAGAATGTTTTCATTAATACACATACAAAATTGACAACAGTATCGCTCACAAGCACCTACCACCAGCTTGGGAGTTTTTCCTTTGCTGAGGCATGCGCTGTGCAGCAATTTGGAACCTTAACAGTTGCAGTTGCTGTGTTTGTCCACCAGGTGGCTCCAACTATTCACAAAGCACATCAATTTTGAGGAAATTCATTAAGCTATTTTCTAACTCTGTTACATCCACCCCCGCAGAATTTCACTCAAAATTATAGATGCACAACCCACAGCATCCACCAAAATCAACAAAATAAAAGAGAGACCCAAAAGAAAACAGACCCGACATGGTTATATAGACACACCAACTCAAGAAGTATCCCCAAAAGGATGAAGCAGAGTGAGCGGCGCCAACTCACTACAACTCCTGGATGCAGGATGCCGTCTACACCCCACACAAACCATGCCCCACAGAAAAAAAAATGTCCCCGCATCGGGACTGAAGTTCAAACATGGTGGTGCAAATGAAAACCAGAATGGAACAAAGAATACACCAAACTGGAAACCACAATGTAGAAGAAAAACCTTACTGAAAAGCCTTGACTTAGAGACTTTGCCAATTATCTGACTTGCATCATTAACGACCTCTTGAGTGGACATTACATGGAGCAACCGATTGACTGGTTTGACAATGCGTCCAAAACGAGATCTGACTGGTTGTACATTGCCAGGACCAGATTGGTTGGAAGGCTTGAGTTGTCTGTTCGCTCCCTGAGTGATAGTCGAGGGGCCCGATAAGCAGTCTCCTTCAGAGGTCACTGAACCGGCTTGATGGTGCAAATCACTCACACTCTCAGGCTCATCAGCCATGCTGAAAACACGACTAGAGGGCTCAGCGCCCTCACAGCTGTCCGAACATGCAGCCGACAAATTGTCAGCCCATTGCCGAGTTCTGTTCACAGAATCCCCACTTTCTGAGAAAGACAGCAATCCCGTCGCATCCATGACATCGCCAGATCCAGCTTCAGAAGAAGACCGAAAGGTGCGATCTGCTGTCCACGTCCACAGGTCCATTCTCATGAAGCTGGCTGGGCTGTTGCACAAACCCTGAGGGAGGCGGTTATACTTGTACAAACCCATGGGTGTTGTGAATGGAGAGTATTTGCGATCCTCCTCATGTAGCGGCATGTTATAGAAGCCAGAAGTCAAGTCCATCGTGCTAAAAAACGCATTGCCACCAAGGGCTGCCAAGCAATCAGCTTGATGTGGCAGGGGATGAGCGTCCTTCAGCGTCCGCCTGTTTTTTTTTGGGGGGTGTTTTTTGTCCCGTTTGGATCTTTAGCCATCAGAATTGTCTTATTATTATTATTATTATTATTTATTTTATCAAGTGGATCATCATTGCCTTGCCATATTGGTCCATTTGATTGACCTTTATTATTGGGGCGATCGTGGCTCAAGAGTTG
>NW_024583188.1:0-3018 GCF_018398535.1 Haplochromis burtoni | reverse complement strand
CGCCAAAACTTCTGAACTGGTGGACAGAACCAAAGAGCGTGGATGTAATTGTCCGGTGTATTTGCTAGACAGTGTGAGCAGTTGTTGGAAGGTGTATGTCTCTCTCCTCCATCTTGTTAAGAACCTGGCGGAGCTTGTGGTATTCCGCAGGAGGCACACGCCTGATGGCGAGAAAAGACATCTTGATAATTGACCACAAGGTCAGCCAACTTTTCTTGCCAGTCCGGAGACACATCATAGGACTTTAGGTCCAGGTCACCCAGGCCAACACGGGCCAGCCTCTCCTGTACAGTACCAACATTCACTGTGGGTACAGATGTCCCAGTGGGCTCTGTACGAGTAGACTGTTGACTGAGCTCTGGAACCTCCATATCCTCCAATGCAAAGCAGGTGTAGACATCAGCAAGCTTGGCATTCCTCCACAGAATAACAGGGTTGTCTGTGACGTTGAGGAGCTTGAGTGGGACCCACCTGTCTCCCCAGAGAGGAGTCACCACTCTAGCGACCATGATGCCCCTGGGTGCAGAGCGAGAGGGGGTTGGCTCAGTAACCACAGTAGAGCCGGGAGAAATCTTAACATCTTTAGGAGGTTTCCCCCATACAAGAAACTCACTGTTACCTGGCAGGGTGACAGCCCTGTTGCACCTGACTGTGCCCACTTTGTCTGGTACCTCAGTACCAAACCAGCATTCCAGCCCAGCAAGCAGAGAGAGGAACTGTTCAAGTTCCTGATGCCCTGAACCCGACGTCAAAACTGCCTCCCAGTAGCTTGCATCTTTCTTGAACTGATGGATTAAATGTCTGATGACATTCGAGCCATAAATTAAGTCATCTTGTTGATTCTCAACAACAAAGGTTGGAACCAAGATATGACACCCATACACTTCCATGTCGAGCTCCACCACTGATTTAGGCTTCACTCGTACACCACCACAGCCAACAAAAACAACAGTGGGTGCCCCCTGATTGCTCAAATCAATAGCACCAGCAGCAGCAAACCTCTGCAGTGCTACTTCACTCAAAAAACAGGCCATTGAACCACTATCCAACATAGCACCAAGGGATGCCTTGCCTCCGATTGTAACAGGAGTGTAGAACAGGCTGTCACTGCTGCTGATTCTCTGTGTCCTGAAAAATAACTCTCTCAGACTTGTCTAAGTCCTTTACATTGTCATACAGCTCTGCTGCATCATATGTGTGGGAGTGTTCTTCATGACCTATACAGCCTCCCTCAAAACACAGGTCGTCTAGTTTCCCTGGGCGTTAATACCCGTAGAGGCCCCATTGGCACACGAGCGCCGTGTGTGACCGGGCTGAAAGCATGGGAAACAGAGTCGGGCAAAGCGACAATGGGACTGTGTAGTGTGGTCCTCCTTATTACAGACCTGACAGCTCCTGCCATTGAACGAAGGGGCCCGGTTCTGTACTCGCCCGCCACCCTGCCGTGAGGGGGAATGTTCATCCCCAGCCTTCACTTTATTCAACAGCTCCCTGAGGATTGACATCATCTTACCAAGCACAGCATTGTCGCTGGGCTGCTGACTGTGGGGGAACTGCTCCTCAGGAGCAGGGAGAACAGACTGCTTCTGGTAATGCAGGGGAATAGTCTGACATCTATTCTGAGATGAGACCGTTGAATTCCGTTCCCCATCCTGTGACAATAGAGGAGGAACTGTGAGATGGCTTGGAGCAAGAAATGTCTGCTGCGTCTGGGACAAGAGAGGAGAGGGTGAGACAGAGGGTCCTACCCCAGGAGACGGGGGTGACGTAGGAAGCGAGTCAACACCAGAAGACTTCCAGTCATCGTTATTCAAGAGCTCAACATGCGTGTCGTCACGAATTAGCGCAGCTGCATGGGCCCCAACCACGCGCACTCTCACAGAAGACACCCTCTCACGCCGATACTCATCTATCCTCTCCTGAATATCCTTCCATGTCCACTCATGTATCTATCTTGTACTTAAACACAGATGCGAGCTCAGGATCTGGGCAGTGTTTCACAAACATTTTAGCGATCTCACCACCAATGTCCTCCATGCGCCTGCCTTGACGCTTCAAACCTTCCTCAGCCATATCAGCAGCCTTGTTGAGGCGTATCCAGAAATCAGCAGGATTCTCCCTGTGAGAAGGCAGAGTTAAATAGAAGTCCTGCAGGGGTAGGCAACAGGAAGTGCTGCTGAAGTACCTTATCAGCATGTTGAATATGACATCAGGGGTGCAGGAAGTAATAAGTGTGGGGTCGCTTCTCAAGCCTATCTTAACTACATCCCTGGCCTTTCCCATTAGCCTCCCCATCACCTCCTCTGGCTTCAACCGTCCCAGGCAACACAGGTGAAGCTCCCTCATCCCTCCCAACAGACCCATGTGACAGTAAATGAGCACGTGCTGCACCTCTACCCCGCCCAACAGAGGAGTGAACATTGTCACATATATCACTCAGCTGGAATTTGCTTGCCATATTAACATATAAACAGAGAAAAGGAAAAGCAAGAAAAAAAAACCCATAGAAAATAAATATTCAGAGTTGCAGGTGTCAGCACAAGCAGTCCGGAGAGAGTCCCATCAAACCAAAGAACAAACAGTCCAGTACCTCAACGTAATTCACAGTCCAAGACGGGCAATGGACGAATCTTTAAGCACAATGCACTGCAACCTGGGTTGGAGATCTGCATCAAGTGGATCTCAAATCACAGAGTCATGGCACCAATGTAGCTGTTGCTGTTCTGTGAGTCTATGGTGCAAGTGGTGCGATATGCCCATGTAGAAAGGATGGCACTGCGACGCTGGACTTGCCCTTACTCTGGGCTCCCTCTTTATTCTGGCAACTGGTACAAAGAAAACAGCACACAGTCGTTATTAACAGTGTGCAAAGCAACTGCAACATTCAGTTCACCAGCTGGGGAGTATTTTCCTTTTCTTTTCTTCCAAACATAACACTTAACAAATGACTAAGATATATTTATACAACATAACAGCAACAAAGTCTTTCTTTAAAAGTTCTAGCTGAAACCAAACCTG
>NW_024583187.1:128859-150515 GCF_018398535.1 Haplochromis burtoni | reverse complement strand
CTGGATTGTTTAATTGGTGATTGACATGAAATTGACCAATCAGCTGAAAGGAAGAAAAATAGGGTCAAAATTTGGATGTGTAAGTATAAATCCACACACAGCCAGGAAAGCCGAGCGCAGAGTTGTTTGTAGCACCAATTCAGCCAGAGTGGAGCCAGATGGATTTTCCATCCACCCACACTGTAAAGTCTATAGACCAGCAAGTGATAAATTAACAGTGTTGTTGGTATTTTCTAAAACAGTTGTATGCAATAGGAATTGCTGTTTATAGTCCTCCTGTATATCTGCATGTTCCCTCCCAATTAAAACCTGTGATAATGGAGATTCAAATTCATGTCATACCTATACCAACAGTTATCAAGTATCCAGATCGACCTTTACTGATGTGCTCTGTCAGTGCGCCCCAGGGCAGCTGTGGCTACAATGTAGCTTGCCATCACCAGTGTGATTGTGTGTGTGAATGGGTGAATGACTGAATGTAGTGTGAAGCGCTTTGGGGTCCTTAGGGACTAGAAAAGCGCTATACAAATGCAGGCCATTTACCATTTAAAGGAAAATTGTTATTTCCATGTATTTTCCTGTTCTGCCTTCAACTTTGAGGACTTCCCCCCACATTTCTAGTTGTGACAGTGCACCTACAACAAAAAAAATCTGCTGTGATTTACATTTGTTGAAAGAGCAATTTTGTAAAATAGTCTATTTTTGTATGCACAGTTTACAAATCTGTCCTGTACAGCATGGACTGATTGCATGCTAAAAAGTTGTTGCTTAAAAATAAACAATAAATTTTTAATTAATAACATCAGCAGAAAGCCTTGTTATTAATTAGATGTACAATTTCTATAGAATACGAAACAACTCAGTTCATTTTTGATCATATCAATACCAGCATATTACACAACTAGTGATGGGATTTTCGTCTCTTTTTAGAAAGCTGGCTCTTTTCGGCTCCCAACCGGCTCTTCAGGTTGTTTTGTTGCTTTAATTAATTTATTATTAACAACAATATAAAATTATGAACAAAAGGAATTACTAATGTAAAAAAAGAAACGTGGTTTTATTTATATATGTTTATATATAAATATATATGGTGGCCCCTAGAGACAAAGCATGTACAAACTCCAAAACCCATTTCTAGCGTCAACTGAACTTCCAAAACAGAGCTATCTAGATCACTTAATTTACACAATTGAAATCATATGTGTATTTTTTGTGTATTTATACACAAGCACTCATATATATTCATAAAAAATTCCAAAAACTGTTCATTTACCTGTTACTACCACACACCAAATCCAGTCGTTGGTACTTCCTGGCTTGTGTAGCCACTAGGTAACAAAATCTCAACACTGTGCCCTAGCATCCTGGAGCACTTCTGTTGTGTTTTGTACGTGCTTTGGAGTTTTTACGTGTTTTGGGTTTGTACGTGCTTTGTCTCTAGCGGGCACCGTAAATATACTTTTATTTATTCACTCCACATAAAATGTAATAAATAAATCATATAATACAAAAAACAACTATTTACATTTCAACTTTTAACTATTTAAATTTTCAGCTTTTTCCTTTTAAACAAATTTAAAGTGAAACAACACAAAACACTGCAAACCACAACACAATTAAATATAAATTAAAATATGAAAACAAAAAGAACATGCACATTCTCTGTCATATGGACCTGCATGAATAAACTTTCTGAATCCTTTATCATCTGCAACTGAAAATAGTTGTGGATGATTACTATACCTTTCTAATGTGACGTTGTTGTCCCTGGCTCTCTTTCTCTCTCTCTCCCTCCCGCTCTGTTCCTGTGCTACTGCAGTGTAACTACCGCCCCTCCCCCCTCTTCCCAGCGCAAAGCACAAGGCTCGGGTGCAGAGTGAAGCGGAAAAAAAGTGCGAGAGAGAGAGAGAGAGAGAGGGTGAGGGAGAGAAAAAAAACACGCTTGTGTCATTCATTCAAAGAGTCGGCTCTAAGAGCCGTTTCGTTTTGACCAACACATCACTAACAACCATGATGAAAAACGCTCATCTGCTTCCATCACCATCAGCTGATTAACATTGAGCTGCTGCAGTCAACACCATCAAACTAATTTAGTGTTTAATGTTATGTTATTGAATGCTTTTATTTTTAAATCTTTACCAGCGCTTAAAGACTGTAGATGTTCACACCTGGTGTTAGAAAACCGAGCTCACAGCAGTATTTTTTTTTATAACAGGAAATTTAAATTTTTATTGGTTACCGTGTTTATACCACTTTTATCAGTAATGTACTTCCTATAAAATATGGATTTGATAAGTTACCGGTTTATTGAAATCAGCTAGTGAACACATCGATCACTTTATTGAACTACACGCCTTACACTCTTGTGAGCTCTGGTTACTAACAGCAGGTGTGAATGTTTGGAGTCCAAAACGCAGATAAAGATTAGAATAACAAGGCAATGTAAAATCAGTTTAATGCAGTTGACAGTAGCAGCTCAGATGGAAATCAGCCAATTGTGAGGAGAGCAGAGGACCAAAACTGTCAGAGTTGTGGGACAAGTGAAGAGAACACTGTTGGCATTATTGTTAGCATAAAAGATGGAAATTTAAATAAATGTTAAATTTTAAAATAGATCATTGCCTCCTGTGCCTAAATAAATATATATACTTAATACCAGTAAAAAAAAAAAGGATGCCCCAAAGACCATCACTTTTCAAAAATAATAATAATAATAATAATAAGTAATACAAATAATATGAAAGTTACTTACATGTCAAAGATGGTGCTTGTGATCTTGAAGAATCTAAACGTGATAAGGAAATGAAAGAAAGTGCATGAGAAAATACAAACATTTTTGTTTTTTCCCAGGATAATTCAATATAAAAGATTCTCTTACTAATGCACAAAATGAACAGTGTAATTAAAAGTTTGAAAGGCACTGCATGTGTTTATATGATAAACTGACTAATTCAAGCAGCAAACACTAGCAGTGCAAAAATGTATCTAACTAGCTGACAGACTTTAAAGTCACAGGAAGATATATCAAAATGGTGACTTATGCCAGAACAAATGACTTGACAGACATAAATCCTAAATTCCTTTAAGTAAAAAAGGAATTACTTTTTTATAAGTGGTCCCTAGTGGTTTTCAAATTATTACATGGCTTGTTAATTTTTTATTAAATTATTAAGAAGCCAGATGAGTTCAAAACATTTACAAATTACTATAAAGCACTATCCAAACTTCAAATCAAGTGGCAAAATCTCCAAATTAAAAGTACTCGCAAACTATAAAAATTTGATTATACTTAAAAATATGCAAAAACTAATTTAGTGGAATTTTTACCTGCTCAAGAATACATTAAACATGCAATATTTAATTGAAAAGAACAAAATTTGTGTACTTTTAGAAAGGATTATTAAATATTTGGGGATACTAGCCATAAAGAGGGTCTCGTACATTTACGGGCATCTAATTTCCTGGATTTAATGGTTTAAAAGTTTAATAGGTCTTTGAAGTTGATAATAAAATTGAGTCCATTATTAGCAAAAAGAATTAAAAAAAAAAAGAGCAAAAAAAATGCTTAATATATAATAATTGTTTTAAACTTAAGCTTTGTAATTGTAGCAGATTTCATTATGTCTGTAATTTTTTATTTAGCCCCACAGTAGTAAAAGCCATAAATGGGAGTTAGATTTATTACTAGTATTTTACACAGCATTCAGCTATAATAACATGTTCTGCATTTTCCTACTTCACCATCTGATCTGAACAGCTGCACTCTCTTAATTAATTAATGACCTAACATTTCTCAGTAACCAATAACTAGATGGAACAGCACAGTATCTAAGAGAGAGATCAGACAGTGTTTGAGCTAAAGAATCTGTGTGTTTCTTTTGGGGGCTTTTTACACACTGATCCACCACCGTTTTCCTATAGTACAATGCATATCTGGTAACATTACCGTAAACGTGACCAGTAGGTTCACGTTCAGATCAGAAAACCGTTTCAGCTGCAGGCATCTACTCCTGTAATTTAAACAATCACCTTGCTACACTGCACATGAATATTACGTAACATGGTATGACTAGCTCATGTTCAGACATTTAAGATACTGTTCAGCCATTTTGTTTACTGGGTAGTGCATAATGGCCGAGTTAGCTGAGCAGGAATCCACTAAAGCCAAAAAAATAATATAAATTTTTTAAATTAATTACAAAAACCTTATAGGAAAACCCAAGAAACAGTTGCAGAAGCACAGAAAAAAAACTGCCGTGTACGTTATAGTGTGTAAATTCAAAAACTGTATAGAGAGAATGGTGCAATGAAAACAGAATAAGATAAGATGAACTTTATTGAGTAGAATATAGGCAGTAAGAGTTTTGTAATTAACTTTAAATTATGTTTGCCAAAGACAATGCAGTAAATTAACCCAGTTCTACCTGCTAGCTAAAGATGTTATGCTTCTCCCCCTTATACCGTTTAGGACGACTATAGAAAGTTACTAAAATAACCATTGATGAAAACGTATCAAACTTTAAGTATTTACCTTTGTCATAGTTTTCGATTCTTTGGTATCCTTTTGTCCTCCACGTTCTCAAACACCAGGGAGAGAAAAGGCCGCAACAGACGAAAGACCGCGAAGACTAGACGCTAGGCGGTGCAATCTGCTCCTCCCTCTTTTTAAACGAGCCAATAGGAGCTGCTCACATTAAAAACAACTTTATTTAAAAAGTCGTTTTACACCTGATACAAAAATTTTAAAAGTCAAACAATGCACAAGTTTAAAAGAACAATTTTATTTTTAAAAGTTTTTTAAGCATAGGGATGGTTAATATGTTTAAAAAAGTAATATATAATATTTATCAAAAATTGTCACCCAAATCAACATCATAATAAAAATATAATTAATAAAAATATAATAATGATAAGAAGAAGAATAACAGTTTACCTAAAAGCTCTTCTAACATTAGACTGCTTTTGAAAAGTTTCAATAGTGTCAATACACCATAAGGACAAGGGAGTTTCACAGTTGAAGTGTGACTGCTTGAAAGACCCCATTCCCTCTCCTTTCCACTAGTTCATCCATCCATTCGCTTCCGCTTCTCCTTTTCAGGGTCGCAGGGGACGCTGGAGCCTATCCCAGCTGTCATAGGGCGAAAGGCGGGGTTCACCCTGGACAGGTCGCCAGTCTGTCGCAGGGCCAACACACAGGGACAGACAACCATTCACACTCACATTCACTCGCACATTCACACCTAGTGGCAATTTGGATTATCCAATTAACCTATCCCCACAAGCTGCATGTCTTTGGACGGTGGGAGGAAGCCGGAGTACCCGGAGAGAACCCACGCAAACACGGGGAGAACATGCAAACTCCACACAGAAAGACCCCGGCCTGATGGTGGAATTGAACTCAGGACCTTCTTGCTGTGAGGCAACAGTGCTAACCACCGTGCCACCGTGCTGCCCGGTTCCACTAGTTCAAAGAAAATATAAATTATTTCTGGTTATATAATTTGAGGGCACAAGTTTGAAGAGTAACATTTTAACAGATCGGTAATATACTTCAGGAGCTTTACTGGATCTGATTAACCAAAACTTCCATCTTCCATGTAGCTAACTGTCTTTTCTCTAATACAGTAGAGTGTGTCTGATCTACTAAAAATCCTCAACTGCATGTTTGCTCAAGTAAATAGTCTTAATTGTTTGAACAACCAGTAATCCTTAATTTGCAAATGCCAAATCTGGATTTTGTCTGTGTAATTCACTTTTATCTTAGGTTTTTTATTCGTATTTTTTGCTTTTCTTTTTTTCTACTCTTGTGTCCGTTTTAATCACTTATTATTGCTGCTGTGACAAGTGAATTTACCTAAGAAGAATCATGAAGTCCTTATTTTATCTTATCTGAGCCTCACCATGCAGCCTACCATGCAGAGTTCACATTAAGTACATAAAATGAAATCTAAAATTAAAAAGTAACCAGTTTCAAACCAGTTATTTGGAATAGTGTGCAGAGTGTTTTGAGTAACATTGAATGTTCAAAAACACCAAAGTTCCTATAGTCTCACTTGACAGCTGGGTTGTAGTGTCTGATAACACATAACATCTTGAGGTCTCAATGTGGACTTTGAGTACATTTGCTAGCCAAGGCTAAATACTGAGAGGGTCAAAAATGAAGGGTAAAGAACATCTGACTGTACGTAAGGGTAGCAAAAGTGATAGACTGAGGTTGTGCCAAATATGTTAAAGTTAGGGTGATTTCTTAGAGAATGGTACCACATGGGTGCCGTCTGCAGGTTATAAAAGAGAGTTATGTTCATACTTTCTTTTGAGATTCTTTTTACAATTTGACTTTCAGAACTCCCTGGGTTGTGCGCAATCTGTGATGGGCTTGTTTGGAATAAATCCTCCTTTATTCAAATAACACTTTCTCAGGCTCTTCACAGAAGAAGAATCCTCACATAAGCATGTGCTACCATTTTGAACCAATGTACACATTTACCATCACTAACCCAACTAGGACCTACATTGGATGCCCACCCATATGGATTTGATGTTAGAAACCCAAGTGGGTCCCATATATACTAAACAATCTTGAGCCCATGTAAAATATATGCCCATATTAATTTAACATAACCCATTTGGGGCCCACATAGACATGTTTTCAGGGTCTGACTTGCATTTGCCCATGTGTGACACATATAGTTTGACCAGGTGGGCCCCACCTATGTCATCAGTACCAAAAAATATATACCGATTACCTCACTTTGCCCCACCTGGGGCACACAACAACACCTTTTCTTTAAATGACCATGTTAGCACATATCTAACCCATGTGAAAAACCCAAGTGGGTCCTACATGTGTTTCCCATTTTGGACCAATTGAAGTGTTTCCCATGTTTGACCCAGCCAGGACCTACTATATGTTTCCACTTGGTTTTGCCAATATGGCTTTAATGTGAGAAACCTAAGTGGGTCCCATATATACTAAACAATCTTGAGCCCACATAAAATATATGCCCATATTAACTTAACATAACCCATATGGGGCCCACATAGACATGTTTTCAGGGTCTGACTTGCATTTGCCCATGTGCGACCCATATAGTTTGACCAGGTGGGCCCCACCTATGTCATCAGTGCTAAAAAAATATATTGATTACCTCACTTTGCCCCACCTGGGGCCCACATAGACATGTTTTCAGGGTCTGACTTGCATTTGCCCATGTGTGACACATATAGTTTGACCAGGTGGGCCCCACCTATGTCATCAGTACCAAAAAATATATACCGATTACCTCACTTTGCCCCACCTGGGGCACACAACAACACCTTTTCTTTAAATGACCATGTTAGCACATATCTAACCCATGTGAAAAACCCAAGTGGGTCCTACATGTGTTTCCCATTTTGGACCAATTGAAGTGTTTCCCATGTTTGACCCAGCCAGGACCTACTATATGTTTCCACTTGGTTTTGCCAATATGGCTTTAATGTGAGAAACCTAAGTGGGTCCCATATATACTAAACAATCTTGAGCCCACATAAAATATATGCCCATATTAACTTAACATAACCCATATGGGGCCCACATAGACATGTTTTCAGGGTCTGACTTGCATTTGCCCATGTGCGACCCATATAGTTTGACCAGGTGGGCCCCACCTATGTCATCAGTGCTAAAAAAATATATTGATTACCTCACTTTGCCCCACCTGGGGCCCACATAGACATGTTTTCAGGGTCTGACTTGCATTTGCCCATGTGTGACACATATAGTTTGACCAGGTGGGCCCCACCTATGTCATCAGTACTAAAAAATATATTGATTACCTAACTTTGCCCCACCTGGGGCACACAACAACACCTTTTCTTTAAATGACCATGTTAGCACATATCTAACCCATGTGAAAAACCCAAGTGGGTCCTACATGTGTTTCCCATTTTGGACCAATTGAAGTGTTTCCCATGTTTGACCCAGCCAGGACCTACTATATGTTTCCACTTGGTTTTGCCAATATGGCTTTAATGTGAGAAACCTAAGTGGGTCCCATATATACTAAACAATCTTGAGCCCACATAAAATATATGCCCATATTAACTTAACATAACCCATATGGGGCCCACATAGACATGTTTTCAGGGTCTGACTTGCATTTGCCCATGTGCGACCCATATAGTTTGACCAGGTGGGCCCCACCTATGTCATCAGTGCTAAAAAATATATTGATTACCTCACTTTGCCCCACCTGGGGCCCACATAGACATGTTTTCAGGGTCTGACTTGCATTTGCCCATGTGCGACCCATATAGTTTGACCAGGTGGGCCCCACCTATGTCATCAGTGCTAAAAAAATATATTGATTACCTCACTTTGCCCCACCTGGGGCCCACATAGACATGTTTTCAGGGTCTGACTTGCATTTGCCCATGTGCGACCCATTTAGTTTGACCAGGTGGGCCCCACCTGTGTCATCGATACTAAAACATATATTGATTACCTAACTTTGCCCCACCTGGGGCACACAACAACAGCCTATCCTTAAATGACTGTGTTTGCCCATGTCTATCCCAGGTGGAAAACCCAAGTGGGTCCTACGTGTGTTTCCCATTTTGGACCAAGTTAAGTGTTTCCCATGTTTGACCCAGCTAGGACCTACTAAAAGTGCTCACTTGGGATGGCCCATATGGGTTTAATGTGAAGAACCCAAGTAGGCCCCATACAAAAAGCCCAGTTTTAGCCCATGCCCACATGGTACCCATCCAGCCCGAGCAAAAACCAGGTGGGGCCCATATATACATGTTGGCTGGGGGAGGAGGTGTAGGTACCCATGGTGACAGAAAAGGACCTTTCTGAGAGATAGGATTTAAACCAGCTAAGGGCACTGCCCGTGATGCCCACCAGATCCTCAAGCCTCATTAATAAAAGGACATTATGGTCCACCAAATCAAAAGCAGAGGACAAATCAAGAAAAATTAACACCACAGGGCGCCCTGAGTCAGCAATTGGGAGAAGATCATTAAAGACTCTCAGTAATGCAGTTTCCGTGCTATGACGTGGCTTAAACCCTGACTGAAAATTTTCCCCGATATTATTTGCATCCAAATAAGTTTGAAGTTGGGAATGAACAATCTTCTCTAGGATTTTAGCCAGAAACGGGAGTTTGGAAATGGGTCTAAAGTTAGCGAGGTCATCCTGATCAAGGGAGCTCTTTTTAAGTATAGGTTGCTCTACAGCGTGTTTAAAAGCAGCCGGAATACAACCCGATAACAGTGACAGGTTAATTAATGATAAAATACAGGGCCCAATAATGTTAAACCCATCTTTAATAATGCGAGATGGAAGGATGTCATGAGCAGCGTTTGAGTTTTTTAGGTGATCAATTATACCCTTAAGAGTAGGGAGCGAAACTGGATCAAACTGATTGAGGTTAGTAGAGCATCGTAATGCTGGGGCCTGACTCATCACAGGGGGTGTGAGACTCTTAGAGATATCACGTGATGCATACTGCTCCGACGTGCTACGGTTATGAGCCGAGTTATGCCATGTCGCAAGTTTTGTGAGGTGCTTTTTTGATATTTAATGGATCGGATTATATTTTTTATTTCTCTCCGATATCCGATCCACTAATTTAGGTCAGTATCGGACTGATACCGATACGTAATATCGGATCGGTCCATCTCTAGTTATAACAATAGTTTTTACTGGTTATACCAGTAAAAACCACTCTACCAGTAAAAAGTAACATCTGATAAAACAGAAAACAGAGCAAAAGAGCTTTTCTAAAACCTGTGAAAAGGTACTTTGAACTAAGCCCTTTCCAAGTTCTAAGTATTTCCAGCCCCTCCCAAGTATTTTGCATTGACTGAACCTAATCAGAGAAAAATAAGAATAAAATGGACATTAAAATAATCCCAGTAAGACTCAAAAGACTCTCTGTTAACAGTCATGTGTCAGACAAGTCGATAGAAAACGTAACTACCATTATAGTTCTTTTTGTTAGTTTTTGTGGTTTAAGGCAGCACCGTCAGTCAAGCTTTATGTAATAGATTTATTCCAATTTAATTTCTAGTTGGCCAGCCCAGTAAAAAAGCACATAGCAACCTACCTTTCTGTTAATTTAAAAAAGTGCAAGCATATTCTAAAAACATCTAAAAAACGCCAAGTAATTAACAATTCACTTACAAACCAGATGACATGTAGCCTGAAACATTGTAATAAAAACAATTTCAATTAAAAAATATATATTTTTGTGTACACTTCGGTTCAGAGTGAAGCTACAAAAACACAAAACCTTCACATGCAGAGTATTTTAGAACCAAAATGTCCCTTTTTGAACCACAAAAATATCCATTACTCACACCGATTCAAGAAAATTACTGAAATAAAAATGTATTTTCTGTACATTTTCAACCATTTGCAGTAAAGGTTGGCATCACCAGAAACAGAGGAGCTTGCAGCAAAATATTTATAATATTAACAAATCATATTTGAAAAGTTTTCACACTTTCACACAAAACAGCTTCACACTTAGGTGTAGAATTTTCTACACCTTAGAAATATTGATAGCAGAATATGTGCAGAAGTCAGAACTCTGTGTTTTCTTCTTTTGCCTCTGCGATGCCTGACGGATTTCCAGGGCAGCGTAACACATATCTTCATCCTAAGAGGTCACGTTTGTTGTTAGAAGCTCCATTTTGTTCTACTGTAATGCTATTACTGTAGTATAATATAAAGTTAAAACATTCTGTAAATTACCTTTATTCTTGTTAGATGTCTTGTTTTAGGATGTATCTGGTCAACTTCAGGTTCTTCAGCTTTGAAAAATAATTACGTTACAAAATCAAAACAATGGACTGAAATTAGAAATGTTTTGATTCTGAGTTTCTTGATTTAAACGAACGGCATATGAATAGTAATACTTACAGTTAATAAATCTTTTCCTACATAGATGATAAACCAGAAGTGAGGAGAAGAGTGAGGAGATGCCAGCAAAAACGGGACAAAGAGAGAGTAGCAGCATCCAACATAGGTCACAGTTCTGAGGAGGTTGGTGATGTTTGCTGAAACCTGGATCAAACAAAAAGCTCTAATAAGTAGGTTAATTGTATTTTAATCTCATAAAGGAATTTCATGATTTCTTTGACCATGATCATAAAATGAATGCTGTTATCAATCTTCTGTTACAACCCATGCTAAGTTTTATTTGCAGAATGAATAGACATTTTTTGAAAATTGTTACTGCTATACAATTGTGGCTTTTTCCTTTGATTTCTTGACATGGGTTGATTGATTTTGATAACTGCACTGCGCTACTGTTTTTTCAAATTGGAAACTTTTTTTTTCAGAAATGAAGTGGAAAAAGAAAAAACAACCCAGGGGTTTGTGATACTGTGATTATATGAAAAATAAATGTATACCAAATGGTTTGCATGTAAGTAGCAAGGGGTCTCTGATTTTGTAAGAATTCTTTGAAAAATATTAAAAAACAATATTTCATTCTTGAGTGTTCTGGTAAACTATGATGCACAACATCACTCAAATTCCATATCAATTAAGATCACATGAAATATCATACAAAATAAAAACCTGACAAAAACACTCACCTATTATGATTCTTGTTGTGGCATTGCCATATGTGTAAATAAATCTGGGCACGATGAATTCTTTATCCTCCAGCCGTTGTTGTTCTGTTCCACAGTAGTAGAGGCCTTCATCAGAATCAGTGACGTTTAAAATCATAAGGTCATAGGACTCAGAGGAAAAATTCCTCACAAATTGAAAATGCGATAAGGGGTTCAGTAGGTCAAATGTGTTATTTCCCCATGAATTATATTTCAGTTTTAAAACAAGAGATGGCTGGTTCTCATGAGAACAATCCCTGTACCATACTATATATACTCCAGAGGATAATTTGCAGTCACAATAGAGGGTGATATTGTGTCCTGCATGGATTATCACTTCTGATGCAGAAATCCAATTCTGACAGGAGACCACTCCTGGAATACAAACAGATTGGTATAAGAAAATGAAATGTGAAGCAGTTTACTTGAATTCCCATCTGGTAAAAACAAATTCCCTCAACAACAACAATAAGAATGACAATGCAGACACTGATTATTCTTAAAAAACATCAAATTCTTTTATCTTAAGAATTACCCAAGAGAACAACCACAAACACATGCAGCCCAGCCATCTGTGATGATAGTTGAGAGCTCAAAGACAGATAGTGTATATATCATGCACATGACGTTTCCATTTAAGGAAGTCAAAGCGGTGATTGGCTTGTCATGCAGAAATTTCTCATCTGTGATACTCGTCTTGATATCTCTTTGAACTCTGGTGCATATTACAAGTTTATTAGTGTTCTTTAATATCTTTAGATTGCTATTGAATTAAATCAGACGTCTGATTCAATTCAATCTTTTAAATCTCCACTAAAAACGTATTTATTTAGCCTTTTATGTGTACTGTAACTTGTGTTTTTTGCTTTGATTAATGTTTATAATGATTTAACCTTCAGCCTTTCGGCTTGTGCCTACTACTATGCCTGGTTTACTATTGATTAGTTATCTCTCCCACCTGTCAGTATATTATTTTATTTTTATTATTTTATTTATTTCTATTTATTATTGCTCTTAATTGGTTCTGTGAATCACTTTGCCATAGCTCTGGTTTTTAAATGTGCTATATAAATAAAATTGTATTGTATTGTATTGTATTAGATTGGGTGAAACACAAAAAAACAAGCCTTAAAAAATGTGCTAAATACTGTAAAAGGGTCTGTTTTGAGCCAAACCATGATCTTTTCCTAGCCTTATCAAGTTATTTTATTGCCTAAGTCTAACAAAACTGGAGAAAACGAAAAAGAAACCAAAAACTAATGCTATTAAGAATCAAAAATGTTTTTTTTATTTCACTTCTGACCTCTCAAATTCAAATTCTAATTTTATTTGTCACATACACAGTCATACACAGTACGATATGCAGTGACGATATGCTTAGACAACTGCTCGTGACCTATGAATAGGATAGGAAATAAATATGAAAATTAAAATAAAGGGATATTTTGTGGTCCTTAAACCACAATGGTAATATAACAGAAGAACAAATGACTTGTATGACTGCCTAGTTGAGATAAACTGATAAATAAATCTAATAAATAATAGAAACCTCAAGAACTCAGTTTGATTTGTATTAATAAATTTAATCACATTGATTACTCATAAGTTCCAGTCACTTAAGTGACCAACTTAAGTTTCTCCTATTTTAGATTGAATGCACTGAGTAAACAGTTTTGTTTAAATGTATGTGTGTGTGTTTCTAGGGTTGGAGTTTTGGTAAAAGTCATAATAAACACGTCATTTTCAAAACTTTAGAATTTTCTGGCAATTATTTAAAGGTTCAGGCTTTGAAAGGTTGAGAGAAAGGAATTGCCAGCAAACCTAAGTAGGTAAGAACAGTAGCACTTGTTCCTGTTTTACACATAGCATTTATCCAGAGAGGAAACGTTTACCTGAACTATACTGAGTATGCAGGGAAGCATATCACATTAATAAAGACCAGAATCCAACAATATCACTGATATTTTAATAGGTTGTTCATCCTCTGGTTTGTTTGTTAAAGGCAAATTCCTCAAGTCTTCATGCTGACTATTTAGTGGGCTAAATGGTTTCTATTAACCCCACCCATGTTGTCTGCTTGCTGTCATTTGATGTGCTTGTGCTTTAAGGCTAAACACTCAGAAAAAGCATGATCCTTTTTATGAACATTGCATTCCCATTCAACCTTTGGAACAGAGGAGTTATCACAAACCCACTCTTATGGGTAAAAGCTAATTAATCTGCTGCTGCTGTAGGAGCTTTCAAAGTTGTTGAAGAGTCAAATCAGCAAAAAGAAAAAAAAACCCAAACCAAAAGCCTTTAGTTAAAACGCACGCAAAACACACACACAAAAAAACGTTTTAAACTTACAAATGAGCTCCTAGCAACTCAAGGAAAAACATGACAAAGGGGTGGTGATTAAACAAAAATGGGTTGTCTCCTCTACAGGCTTTTTTTCACAAACTTAGCACAAAACAATGAAACTGATCATTTACTGAGAAACAAGCAAAACAACACGCTAACATAAACTTAATATAAACAATAGCATAGCATAGACAAGCTCTCAAAAACTTGTGGTGCTTTGATTGGAAACCAAAATGGCCACAGACTCTGAAGTGCAGCTTCAAACCCTGTATATAGCCCCCTGTGACTCAGCCTACAGCCAGTGAGTTTAAAAAGTAGCCAAAAAGAGGAAAAAGGAGGAAATCCAGAGACTGGGATGCAGAAGCAGCTTAGCATGCACTAACCCTTTAAATTTTACATTCTATATAGACTTTGCTCTCAAGCACTATCAGATTGGACAAGGACTATCTGATCATGTGATCTGCCATCTTTATTTTTATGCTTGCTGTGGTCCTATGGTATTTTTTCTAGGTCAGCCTGTTTGAAAAACTGTGACACTTTCTAGATGTCAGTAATGAGGTCAGTGCCCCCGCACCACAGCCACCACCCCCACTTCCACCCTCTAAAGCAATTCAGTACATGAAGTATTATAACAAGGGAACTGACATTTGCAATTGATATATAATACAGAAAAAATATGTAAATATTTGTTCTAACCAAGTTTCTGTAATTAATTTTAAAGATCTATTAATCCAGAATCAGTTATTTCATTTCAAATTTATAATGACAAACTATCACTAATGCTTTTTACATTCAGTCAGAAGCACTTGTTCTAGTTGTTTCAAAAATATGATGATTGAAGGAATGATCTGTAGGTTTATGACCCTATTACAAAGATAGCTGAAAAGTTTTAGTTTTAATTAAACAATACATCAAACAGTTCAGCTAACTGAGCTGGGTTTTGAAATCCTTCCAATATCAATTTGCTTGGGTTCTACTGGCATTTGGAGTTGATGAACTGACACTGTCCACCAGAGGGTGCTATTTCTTTTGGAACAGATATTTATTGGGACAGCCTTCCACAGATTTAGTATATTGTTAATATAATGTTAAAAACAATGCTTTAGTTAAAAAATATTTTTAACTAAAACAATTATTACTAATAAACAATATTTACCAATGATCAGTAATGTTAAAATGTACAATATGCCTATGCCATAAATTGGTGCACTAAAAATTATTATTCAGTGTCAAAGCTGCGGGTGTCTCAGAGACTGGTGTATTTCTTGATGCATGTGATGCAACAATAGTGAGAAGGCTCTGGGTCATGAGCTGACTTGTTTCAATCTAGACCACAATTCTTTCCTAAACCTAAACTTTTCTGAGAATCGCTTGCCAACCAACCAGCTTGTGCAAATGAAAGTAAAAAAGTAAAAACAAAACTATTCAGTGTGAGAAACAAGACACAAAGATTCACAGTTGTGTGAATACTCCACCCTTTTTTCCATCTGCCTTCTTATAATGTCTTTTAAACAAGTATAAAAATCACTTACAAACATCTGGATGGTTTTTGTAAAGTTACAGCTTGTTTGCATATATAAATCTGTTTACAATTTACTTCTTAATTTGATCATTTTAGCAGTAATAAGTGTTAAGTAAAGGCTAATTCTCTATCAGTTTGCTAATTATGGCTATGCACAGTATTACCTATAATGAATTATACCAGAAAATCTCGTTCAGTCAGCAAAAGAGGGTTAAGGAAGCTCTTTCCTACCAGTCAAACATGTTATACAATTGAATTTGATATACAATGGACATATGATGAAAGTAGTTGTCATTTGTTGGTAATAATATCTTTTTTGTCATCCACCCTAACCATTACAAATATTTTTACATGTCATTCAAGTACTTAAAACTTTGTGTACAGAATAAAAATGTGATCAAACATAACAAATGTAAATGTTATCTTAATCAGATAAGTGGCAAAATCATTTATAAATGTATTATTAAGGCATTTAGGTTGACAGCCTGTAGTGGGACTTGAGCACAAGCAGTTTTATTTAGGTTTCTGTCTATTTACAAAAACTAATTTTGACAGGTTGAATAATAATTCCAAAAACTCCAACAGTGTCAAATTCAAATTCATTCAACCAGTCTGTTATGACATCCCCTTGGATTAATACATTAATAGGAGATGTATTACTATACTTTTCCTCATCATCCAGATGCAAAAGACTTTAAACCGGCTCACAATAGAGAACCAGAGATATGTACTCACAGCTTAACTTTGTTATGAGTTCTGGTAAAATATTTTTCATGAAAATGGAAACAAGCCAAGGCTATTTCCTGGACATTTTTTATAAAGCTGAAAACTAAAAATGCTTTTGAATATCAAGGTTTTGTTTTAAACTTAAATAATAGTTTGCTTTTATTGGTCTTTGTCCCTGAAAGCGAGGTAGATCCAAATTTTTTATTTAACTCTACGTCAGCCAGCAGAAAAATGTCAATGTGACCACTTTTTTCATGGCATGCTCACAGAAGTGATAACTAATAAAATAATGTCTGAATATTTAAATAGGTTTGTAAATTCTGACTGTTCTTTGACTTATAGAATGATTTTCACATGATAAGATAAAATAATCTTTACTAGTCCCACACGTGGCAAATTTTTTGGTCATGGCAGTAAGTACGAGTTTAAGAGCAGTAAAAGTTAACAAAAACACAATAGGATAGGGTAAGCAATAATACAATAGTAAACTATACAACAGGAATAAAATACTATATACAATAGAATAAAGTACAATATAAATAAGATTAAAAGATACTGTACAAAGAGCTCTGTTGTAGTAGGGAAAAAAATGCATGATGCCATGCTGCATATATTTCAAAAAATTGAAACTTAAATTGCCGCCCATGAGAGTGGTAAACAGAAATGGTGTGGCAGAGCAGTCCCTGAAGAGGTTAAACTAGGTTGAACATTTATCACAACTTAAATGCGGGGCAGGCTGAAATGAAGCTATTTATATTTCACAACCTATTTGCAAATGTTAGTTGTGGTTGTATGTTAGTGCAACTACGAGTTGACTTTCGCAACAGTGTTTGCAGTGCAAGCATTGTCAGCATCGCAGCTTACAGCTACCCCTCTGCAACATCAAGCAAGAAGCATAGACCTGCAGAAACCACAACTGCTCCCACCTCTGTAAATGTCAACAGCATGGTCAATATCTTCAGCCCCCATTTTAGTGTATGCACTCGTACAGGACAGGAAGCGGTTTGTGCAGAGTTTCATAACTGTGTGGAAACTTTGATGTCAGTATAAAAAGATTTTTTTTCAGTGTAACAATGTTGCATTTCACATTGTGTTTAATTAATCTCATTTAACTATTACTTAACCACATCTTGGACAAGCTGTTGGCACAGTGATATTACAGGAAAAACATGAAAATAAACATAATTTCTTTATTAAACTGTTATTTAAAATACATATAAAACAAATAACTTGCTCGGTTTTGTCATCAGAAGAATATTATCTTGTTACTTACTTGTCTATAGGTTAGTTTTGTACAAACAAGAGTGCCAGGGAGTACTACGACTGCAAACTGTAGTATACATACTGGCAGTGAAAATATATCGGATGTAAGATTTGTTGTGGGTAGCTAATGTATACCTTTAAATATAAAGATTTGAGTAAGGGTCAGGGGGAAGGTCAAGTATTTTTAAATGTAAAACAGCATTTGTTTACAATCAAAACTCAGGCTTAGTGTTTGATTCTGTACACACAAGCATTGAAGGCCTTAGAGTCTAGCCACTTTATAACAGTACAACAGCTTTAACCAAAATGAGTTTTAAAATGTTTTTGTTGTAGAGGTAAACAACAAACAAACATGAAAACAAACACAAAAAAGGGTTTATGCAAGCTCCTATTTTTGTTTACCCACATGTTTTTATCTGGCTAACTTTATGCAGCACATTAATATCAATATACGTTTTTTGGCTCTGCAAGTACCATCCGTGTGCTTTCTTTGACTAAGTGTGATTTCTGTGGACAAAAGCTGCAGTTCATACTCTGTGTACAAAGTCACTTTTAAGTAGATATTTGGAACTTATGTGTGTTGGTGTGTGTATTTTTGTGAGTGTCTGGGAGAAAGAACAAGATAGATATGTGCATTTGTTTGTACACCTTGTCTGTGTGTAGAATACCTGAATGGATGTTTATATCCCCAATGACATACACAAGGTCAGCACTATACTGCACAAAGCAGCTGCAAGTATGACTTCAAATGCCAGTTTTGAAGCTCATATTCCCTCTAAATGTCACTAGATGGCGATGTGGCTATTTATTGACACCATTAAAGAGAAAGTGCCTGTTTAGTACATCTATTATGTTGACTCACTGTGCTCGTCTCTTTTTAGCCCTGTGCAGTGTTATTTGCAGCTCTGTAAACACTGGTTTGTAGGATATTAATTGTTTCTGAATGAAAACTAGTTATGGGGTGGAAAAAAAGTACAAGATTATTGTGGGGAATACATAAAATAGAAACGTTCGCTTTATTAGGGTAACAAAAAGGAATGCTTAATTCTAGTGTTCATGTTGTAGTTCATTTTTGTTTTATGCTTTTTTAATCTTATGAAATACGAATAATATCATTTGTTCAGTTACAGACAGGACACTGTTATCACATTATCTCTAATAAAGATGGTTGGATTGAAAAGCTTTGACTTACAGGGCTCTAAAGTAGGAAGAATAATAGCAACTCCTCACAGTTCAGCACAATCAGCATCACTAGCTTTGGCTTTAGAAATTCCCATAGACTTGAATTGATCAGTTGTACTCAAATCTTTGAAACAGTTTTAATCAAAAAAGGAGAATAGAATCAAACAAATATATACACATCAGTGCAGTTAATAAACCTGATTGACAGTGAGGGTGCCATAATAAGCACTAGCATGACTAAATGCAATAAAATTAACTCTGAAAAAGTTACAAGATGACTAAGACAGATAAACATATGGCCAAAACATTCATTTGTAACTTAATGTTCTGTTCTTTCTACAGTCAGTCAAAAGTAGATATAATATATTATTATAATATATTATAAAAAATATATAAATAAACATTGTACACCACCAGACATATCTATGGACTTTCATGTCTTCACCCATCGATGAATCAATGACAAAACACACCAATGTTTGTCATCTGCTTGTTACAAGAACTCACATTACATTTCAACAGCAGCTTCGTCAGTGAACATAGTCATATCATTTAAAGGTAAATTGAACCAAATATTAAATTATTAAATATTCACAGTTTGCAATATTAGAAACATATTTACTCATTTTTGTTACCACAGATAACATTTACTGATTTTTCTTTCTTCTCTCCCTGAGCTGTTTCTCCCACATATCTGTTCAGTACTGTTCCACCAAATCTATGAAAACTGACGTAACCATGACTACAAGACACAGTCAACCCAGAAAAAATGGGAGTCCTTGTTTCTAAACTTCACAATTTAAGACATGTACTGTACTCTTAAAATTAATTTAAAATCTTCAATGGAAAAGTGCTACCATGACAACAAAGGGTGTACTATTACCCTAAATAACATTTCTGCACATGTGGAATTCCATTTTCAAAATGTGACCTGCAAATCCCCTATCTGTGTGTACAAGGATGACCCATTAAGTTTTTTTTTCTTCTATAAACAAATGGATTCCAAATAGCCACCGCTGCTTTTTTTTTCCAGCCAAAAAATTGAAACAAAACATTCAGATGGGCAACATTGCACACACTTTGCTTTTGTCCAGTAATTTATGGATACATGTTGTTAATTGGTCACTTACTGTTGTTTCCTGTTTGCTTCCTTTTAGTTGAATCAAACAACTGCGTTACTTTAATCTGACTTGTAGTTAAATCTTCGCTCTCAAGATCTGTTCAAAGATACAAGACACATGTTGTACTGTATCTTTGAACAGTTGCTTCCTAATTAGTTCAAAACTTGGAACTTAATTTCTTTTTTA
Source organism: Haplochromis burtoni (assembly GCF_018398535.1). Taxonomy (NCBI): domain Eukaryota; kingdom Metazoa; phylum Chordata; class Actinopteri; order Cichliformes; family Cichlidae; genus Haplochromis; species Haplochromis burtoni. The sequence continues at coordinate 130,562 of NW_024583187.1, read as the reverse complement.
ACTTTTTAACTTTAACTGATCTGACTTTGCACTGTCCTCTTTCTCTTGCCGTCTTATATAAAACTCTGGACCACAGATCCACAGTTTATCTTGAAAAATGTAGCAGCTTTTCCTAATTATTTTGATCATTAAACACCACAATTCATCAAAGCATTAATCCATAATAAAATACATGGTCTCAAATTATATGGCATGTAAATCCATTATTATTAGGCAGCTGCATAACAGCATTTCTTTCCTACCCCTATATCAATTGAAGAAAAAAAAGGGATGGTACATCAGGCAACATTATTTATGAATTATATTTACAATTATTAAAGTTTTTGCAAAAGCTGGCACCTATTAGATGAATAAACAACACCTTTAAGAAGTTGACTGCACAGTTTGTAAGGCTGCAGTGAGGACTGAAAGTGCTGTAAAAATTGCTAGAGAAAATATGAGTCAGCCACAAAACATCTTGAGACATACATCATTTCAATGTCCAGTAACATCGATAACTATGACTTCAGGAATTAAAAGTATAACAGCGGCCATTACTACTCCGGGGCGAAAGATAAAAGAAAATGGCCAAAATCCACTTCTCTCACCACGACATCCCATCAAGGTCAATTTGTGCCGCTTTTTCGTCTTGCCTGAAGCGCCCCGCACGCCTCATCTTGTGAATACACATTTTAACAACGGGGAATCAGTCTGTCACTAAGACACATTCAGTCCTCATGCAACCCCCCTCGCTCCCCGCACCCCCACCCCCCGCTCAACAGTCCAGTGAAGAGGACAGAAAAGCTCTGCAGCAGCTACGTCACCGTGGAGCTGAAGACACATGAGACGATTTGTTCAAATCATTCCCTAGGTGACTCGTACTTAGCGCCTTTCACGCCGAGCCCGTTTTGAACATACACATACAGTCACACATACAGAGCAGCATAGACTCAGTGAGATATAATGCATATGAGCAGCCACACATATGCAGGCATTCCAACTCTCATTCATGCAGCTTACTCTCACTGCATGCCAAAACTGGGGTCACAGCCACTCATGGTGAATGAGTGCCAAACAGACTTGAAAAGATGAGGCGAGTCCAAACACACACTTTCTCACTCAGCGCCATCCTTTGTGTGCACCCACCCACCCCCACCCCATTTCCCCCATCCATCCTGTGTCTGCTTGTGTCACTGCTTCAATCTAAACTGATGCTGCTTTTTACCCATTAGCCTTATTAATCTTTTTAATCATCAGAGTGTTAACACTCGTTAGCATCACTGTTAGTTGCATTCCAGTCCAGTGAGGATTAACATCCAGCAGGTTAGTCATGATGTCAACGACAGCTTCAGGAGCTAAACATGCACCATAAGCAGTCAATAGGTGAGTTGTTCTCAATTACTGACCAATGCAAGATAATTACACTTTTTGACACTTCAAAAAGCGTGGCACGCGCACACACAGATGTTTAAGTGTTTGTACACACAAGCACACAATCACTCTCATATGCACACACATGCACGCACACAAATACACAAAGTGAAGAAGTGGAGCAGATTAATGAAGCAAAGCAGACAAGGAGGGACGAGTTAAATGAAGGGGAGAAAAGGAGCTTTCCCTTCCACCTCATTCTAATCTGTTGTGATTGTATCCATAGTCAGGTCTGTCTATGGCCAGATGGTCCACAACACTACAACGCATGCACGCACACACGCACACACACA
>NW_024583187.1:118632-128813 GCF_018398535.1 Haplochromis burtoni | reverse complement strand
CACACACACACACACACACACACACACACACACACAAGGATGACCAGAAACCCAGATCCTCATGGGAAAGCAAAATCAAATACCCTATATTTGCTAAAATGTCAACCTCCCATTACCTATAAATTGATGGAAAAAAGAGAAAATTACTATATCATGTTCAGTATAAAATAAGCGGAAAAGGGAAAAAAATTTAAATGTATGACGAAACAAAATAAAAATCAGAGAAAGGCTTGTATGAAGATAGATTAGAGGGGAAAATGAAGGACAAAATAAGGCTTCTCCTTTTTTATCTTCTCTTGTGTTGTTGTAGTGTGTGACTGTTTTGACCCACTGGCGAAAGGGTTTGTGTTCAATCACACTTTCCTCTGAGACGGAAATTAAAGTGCTCTTTTTGGAGCCTTACGGCACACACATTCACACACATGCACAAAGGCTCTGACTTGCATTCATACACAAAGAGACACACATTTCTGCTCTTACCACATGGACTCACATGCACACACTGTGCTTGTCTTTCCCTGAATAACCAGCGCCTGCCTGCCTAGCTGGCTGGCTGGATGCTCTGGGGCAAGTCTGACATGAATCCCGTCTGATGCCTGTTTTTGCACTCCGATAATTCAATTAGGAGACAGGATGGCCCGTGCCCTGCTGCACACACCGATCAGAAGTTGTGCCAAAACCCCAGGCCATTGGGTTATAGTGAGAGGAGGGATACATTACATGATGTTACCTGCATGCACTGACAAGAAGAGACAAGGCGTGACCTATGGGGCATCTTAAACGGCTCAGTGGCAATTTGACCAGACCAACTCTGCAGGGAGGCTGTTTAGATCCACTAAACCATGAACACATACACAGAACACAGTTTCTATGCAAAAAAATAAGCGTGTGTGAAAGATGAAAACAATTTGCATGTATGCAGTATCTACGGTGCACAGTCTGCATTCAGTTTCCAACAGTAGTCACAGAGAGGCAACAAGTTAAAAGGGAAAAATGAATAATTTAGAGGAGAAACATTACAGTTGCCCCTTTTAGTGACAAAAAGAATCACTGAATGGGTTACTGAGCATAAATGTGATGTGAATCATGTTTTAGCTGTCAGTATTACCAGATCTCAAGCTACTTCAACATCTGTGAAAGATTTTGAGCATGTTGGCAAGAGTTCTCCAACACCATCATCAGATTGCCAAAGGAAGAAATTTATTTTAGAAGACTGGCATGAAATTCTCCACTAATATTCCACACAACAGCAGAACCAAGGCCAAAAACAGAGGCACTGAAAATGTTTTGTGAACTCATGGTGGTCCAGCACTTTAGCATATGTATAGCACCATGCTACAACAAGGCAACTCAAAGTAACATTAGAGATAAAATGCAACACAATATAAAAGAAACATCAGACAGTACAGATGCTAAATAACACACAGAATAGCTACGTAAAATAAAAAAATATCTCTTTGAAATTGAGCCAGTGCTGCATTGCACCAGTGTTTGTTTATTTAAAGGCCAGTTTTTACAGATTTAAAGGTGAAAAGGGGCAAAAGAATGCAGACAGAGGTGGGATGGGGTGCAGCAGAGGCAGCACAGAGCCGATCATGGATTTTGCAAATACACAATTTAACTCATAGACTTCTAGGGTGCTTCCATTTAAAAAGAAAAGGATATTGGCTCTCAGCAAAATGAAATCTCTAATGGCCATTTGCTTATATTAAAGTAATACAAGTAAAAAAATGCAAAATGATTCAATCCAAACTGAGCTGGAATGAAATAAAATATGTACAATACACACAGAACTCATACACAGTAAAAGACACACATTCTCAGCTTCTCTAGTAAGAAACACAGAAAACTCACTCACCCATAACACCCACCCTCCACCCCCATCCCACCACGCACACACACACACACACTTACACACACTCACACGCACAAATGCATTGCATTTCTTGCCCTCCTTCTACTTCACTGCTCTGCTAATGTCATTCTTGACATGACACCAATGTTTTTTCCTTCTCACACATGTTGAGGAGCAGTGAACATTATGTCCTCTTAACTAGGGCAAGCAGAAGGCCAGCGCAAATGTTCTTGTTATCTGTGAAATTCATGTATGTGTGGAAGTTGGTGTACGTGGTATCTTTAAAATGGGAGCGCTATTGTTGGAGGGGAGATTGTGCCTCTGAAAGCAAAATTCACTCAGGAAGCATTTGTTCCGGGAGGAGATGAGTAAGGAGATGAGTTGTTTTTCCTACATAGCCACACACGCGCGAACACACTCTGGTCACATAAATACACACACACACACACAAAGATGCACGGGCTCTATTTCCCACACACCATTACATACTTACATACACCCCTCCGGAGGCAAAGAGAGGGGAGATGAGTTGATGGAGGGTTGCAGGTAGTGGATGATATTAAGGGTGTTTTATTTTTAGGGGGTGAGGAAAAGCACAAAGCTTAGACTGCACCCTTTCCACAAATGAAAACAAGAGGCATTAAAAATAGATGAATAGAAAGCCCTCCTTCCGGAATCATGGAGAAATTGAGGTAGTGAAAGACAACAAAGGGGTAATGACCGAAGATGGAGGTTATTTATCCCTCTGCTGAGTGGTTTTACTGTGACCCCCTCAGGGCACTGTGCCTTCAAGCCACACTCACATTCACACATATACATAGTTCACAAGTTCAGCAAGACCACTTTAACATGGGAACTGATCACATATGGTGTTCTTTACAAGGTTAGACATTCACAGGCTAAGCCTGTAGCCTTTATTTTATCATGACATCCTGCTGAGATAGGAGGGAAACCAAGCTAAGAACATGGCGGGACTTACACATCAGGAAAGATGCATTTAGAAAGAAGATGAGGAAGAGAGGAAGAGCAAGAATTTGAAAGACAGAGCAAATGCAAGCAAGGGAGAGATGGGGGCATACAATTTAAATGCCATACTGACAGAAACTAATTCAAAGCCTTAACAACTCCCAATAGAGTCATGTTTCACAGTACCAACTACTTTGAACTCAGGGAGAAGAGCTCGTTCTTTAAATCTGAAAACTTCCTGCAGGCGGTTCCTCACAGTGAGGGCAGACATTGTGATAAATTTCTAACCCATATTTGTTGACAAAGCTGCTGGGACAGTCAGCAGAAGGGGGTCTTGGGAACTCCTGCTGCAGTCATCTAGATTTTTTATTTTTTATAATCTAAGGGAAAAACTAAAAGATTGAATTTATGAGTAAATATAAAATACCCCAGTTGCCAACAATACACATAGAAAAAACACCTAGATTTAACATTTACTTTTGTGCAGGTCTTAAGAATTCTCATTGCACTAGGATGAATAGTATACAAAAAACATACTATTCAAACTCAAAAAAAGAAAAACTGTTCTCACATAAACTCTATCAACCTTCAACCTCAAACTTAACAGACCATGTTCATCAGATTCAGCCATATGGCTTTTTAGTTTTAAATTATATCTGAAGGGAAAAAAAATACACTTTTTGAAACTTTGCTTGGGTGTGGGTGTACAGCAATACAGAAACAAGCAAACATGGTATAAAAGTGATGGTTTAATTCCAAATTAGAAACCTGAACTCAAGAATTACAAACCATGAGCTTCATTTATCAAACTACATGTTGAAAAAGCTCTAAAGTGCTCTCCGTTCAAATACAAGCAGTGTAAAAGAAAACTGGTATTTATCATATGTGTGTACACACAGCAGTGTGAACTCTGCATGAGCAATGTCATTTACAGAAGAAATTAGCTAGAAGGCTAAGCATTTTTCTTTAAAGGATTTCATGACATACTTGTCAACATTGACATGGAACAAGTTAAAAGGCTAAACATCACTCTACAGAACAGTCAAAAAAGGGTGACTGAATAAGTAAGCGCTATCGCTACTGTTATGGGCGGTTACAGAGGTCAAAACGAAGTAAAAACATATTAAAAGCTTAAAGAGAACTGCTGCAAACAACAAAGAAATTATTGCCACAGAAGGGGGACAATCCATCTCTGCAATATTGCCTGCGGGTGAAAAAAACAATCCAGTAATTGGTGAGACACTGCTGGCAGGAACGATCCCTGAAGGTGATACAGATTGCTACGGTGAATCTCAACAAAGCCCGAAGAAGAGTGGAACAAATTTTATTTTTATTGCCTGATTATCATTTCGGTGTTGTATAGCTTATTAGTCACACTTGAAGAAGTGAAAAAGGGGTTTTGTACAGATGAGGGTACTAGAGTCAGAGAACTGACCAGAGTCTAGAACAGGGGTGGGACTCTAGAACAATCTCAGTCCACAAGGGCCGGTGTCCCTGCAGGTTTTAGATCTCACCTTGGGTCAACACACCTGATTAGTTCGTTACGAGGCCTCTGGAGAACTTCAGGACATGTTGGCTGTGTCCCAATTCAGGGTCTGCACGCTTGAAGTACGTGCACTACGCGTACTACGTACGGTGCGTACTATAAGTACGAGAAGTGCGGAAGTGAGAGGCTTGTGAAATGGGACGGTATACGCTTCGTCGCGCTGTTCAGGTTGCCTAGCAACCATGATACTAACCGCGAGACACGTTACATACAGCATTGTTTGACAGAAATGAAGGAGAAAAATGTTTTGTTGGTCATTCATTTTTGTCATGACATCACTTTGATTAGTTGAGTATCTGAGGCTGAGACCACGGGACTGTAAAACATGATTGTTGGGCTTCATTTCTGTGCTGAACAGTCATTTAAGATTAGTTAGTAAATAACAATTAGTTAATGTTGTTCATGAGACTAAAGTCATCTCACTGTGGTAATGTAAATATAATATGGCCAATATTATAGTATTGTCAGATTATTATGATATCTATCTATCTATCTATCTATCTATCTATCTATCTATCTATCTATCTATCTATCTATCTATCTATCTATAGATAGATAATATATATATAATCACTGACTTTCAGCTTGTTGTGTTTGTGGATATATGACTGACTTTAATTATTAAACATTCGCACATAAATAAGTGACGTCATATTCAGTACTTTTGACAGTTCACTCTTCGGCCGCTCCATCTTATTAGGGAAATTCCACATACATAAATGTAAATTTCAAAACTCAACCCCATCATTTAATTTGTTTTTGATTGAAATTGAATATTACTTAAACTCTCTTAAATTAACTTCCAATAAAAAAGGTTTATCATTGATTGAAATTCATTCAGAAATGTTTAACGAATGAGCTGTCACAACTTTCAAGTACAAAGTTGTTATGAAGTCTGTCACATTCCCCCTTTTTTTCTTTTTTATCCTTTATTTATTTATCCTTCTTATTTCATTGTACTGTATATTGTTACTCTTATTTGCCTTGTATGTCTACTGTACAAACTGAACTGGAATGACTGACTGTTCGCTTTATAATTTCAATAAAGTTTTGAAAAAAAAACAAAAACCTCTTCGGCCGCTCCCTTCTGCCGTATTTTGCGGCAAAATTATCCACACCCACCGCCGCGCTATGAATTGTGGGATATATGGGACCACGCTTGATATTGGAGTATGCATTTGAAGTACACTTCGAATTGGGACAGCCGTTGTCGCGTGGCGGTGACGTAACCACACTTAAAATGCGTATTTCAAGCGTGCAGACCCTGAATTGGGACACAGCCGTTGAGGAGCTAATTTAGCCATTTAAATCAGCTGTATTGGTTCGAGGACACATCTAAAACCTGCAGGGACACCACCTCATTTCCCACCCCTGCTCTAGTAGCTCTTCTTGGCTGGGAGTGGCTTGAGCAAGTTGATCCACATCAACAGAAAAGAAGTTGGTGCATTTCCTAAATCTTCCAGTGGTTTTTACTACTTAAAATAAATGCTGAATAATAAATTAAAATTCATGTTTATTGCACCTATAAGAGAACTGCATTTTTATCACATGTCAGCTTTTAGAAGATGATGTCATTAAAAATCACATTATTGTTTAATAATACAACACAAAACCCTTTAACATTTACTTGCCAAATAAATCAATTGTAACGTGCAGATAATCAGGGGTTAAGGTGGGATTTGGCAGGTTGGGAAGCACTAAAATCTTATGTAGCGATGCAGCTGGTAAAAATTACTCAAAAATTTGATTTGCACTCTGAGTGCCAATTACCTGGCCTGTGTGGTTGAGAGGTAAACTGCTCTGCATGGATTTAGAAAAACCAAACAAACAGATGTTACAAGAACTACTACACTACTGGCTGCTTTTCAACCTCCAACTACAGTTCTGCAGTTAAACTGACTTAAAGTGATTCAACCATTTACAAATAATAATTTTTTAATGTTAAAAAGGGACAAGGGTTAAGAGATTAAGAGATTAAGGGTTAAGAAGGTTATTTTGGATAGGAGACTTTAGCGTGACCACTACCCAGGGCAGTTTCTTGTTTTCACGGACTGCTCAGTTAGATTTAGGCATTAACACTAATTGGCTAAGGTTAGAGATTTGTCATGGTTTGGGACAATTGTGAATTGAAAAGCACGACCTAGCTCATTTTTGATTCAAAATGATAAACTATGAACTAAAATGAATGAAACGTAGTACATAATACTCCAGTCATGTGAAAAAACAAAACAAAAGCCTTTTCACAGGACTCTATGAAAAGCTAAGTAAAAGCTTACTGAATCTATAACAGTTAAAAGGGAAAGTAGCAGCCAGTTTCTGCTAATCAAAGCAAGAGGTAAGTACAGTATGTGTATCATCTGGCCTGTGTAAGCACTTAGATTTGATCTGATCACACATGATCTGTGCTTGTGGAGCATCAGTGGCCTGTGGGATAAAACAACACTGTGGTGTCATCATGTTTTAAATCTCTCTCTTCTGCTTTGCTAATTGGTAAAAGCCACAACCCGTACTACAAGACAAGCACAGCATCGTCAGGCCCACGGGGACTCTGGTGTCTGCATGTGTATGTATGATTGGAGGTGGGAAGCTGCTTAGATATTCAGGAGTGGCTCTGCATGGGCTGAGAATTATTATGACTTTTCAGATTTAAAACACGCATGGAATCCACAATTACTGTGGAAACGCAGGTAAGCTTCGTCAAGTCAGTGGTTATGGTTTATTATATAACAAATAGATGTAACCACCACCCTTTAATTAAATTACATTCAGTTTTATTTATATCCAACTTAGAACAATCAGATGATCTTCTGTGAGGGAGCACTTGGCAATGGTGGGAAGGAAGAACTCCCTTTTCACCATTTCCATAAACTCACAAAAACAAACCAAAACCTTGAACATGAAAACTAAGACTAGACTGGTCTCAAGAAACTAAAGACTAAGAAACATAAACGAGGACAACGAACCAGGAACTATGAACTAGAATTTCCTCAGGAACCCAATGGGAGAAAACACAGCATGGTGAGGGGTATGATGCGACAACTAACAGAGAGAAACAGAGGGCCTAAAAACACAAACAGAACAACAAGAGGGAGGGGAACAGGTGGAAACACACCTGGGACAAATCAGACCTAACGAGACAAGGGGAAGCAGAATCAGACACCCTGCACACGGGACAGGGACTATCAAAATAAAACAGGAAGCATACGACAGGCACAGAGGCACGGACTAGACACTGAACAGAGGAAACACAGAGCACAGAAACATGAGTCACAAACTGCAACATGAGACCCGACTGACTGGGAAATAAACATGACAGAACTAAACCTACACTAAAAATGAGGGCACAGGAGCCGAAACCTAAGAACTATAGATCACATGACAAAGAAGAAGTAGAGAGCTAGAAATACAAAACAGAAACCAAACCAAAACATCATCATCATCATCATAAAGCATAAAGAAATCGAAGATCAATAATAGTACAAAACTCAAAACACTGGGTCACCAACTGAGGACCATGACAACTGGTTGGGGGGTAAGAGAAGAAGAAAAAGAAAGTGTGAGAGATTGGTACAAAGCACAAATTATTTGAGAGAGACAAGACAAAAGTTTACCAACTGGTAAGAATTTATAATCAGTGTTAAAATGTATTCCAGTACAGATTACAGAATACATGCCCCAAAATGTATTTTGTAACGTATTCCGTTACGTTACTCAATGAGAGTAATGTATTCTGAATACTTTGGATTACTTAATATATTATCAAACTACAACTACATGAATGTACTATTGCTGTGTGATTTATTATTATTACTGAAGGCTACTCGCCATACCAATACAAACTAGATTTTTAAATCTTAATATAAAATGAGTAACAGTAGGGTGGACTTTCGGTAAGGCTGCACTTTTTCAGTGATCTTGTATAGAAAACTATTCCGCGCATATATAAAACAGGCCTGCAGCTGCGAACCGTAGTAAAGTGACCTCTGACTAATACGTCGGGTTCCATGTCGGGCTCGTAGCTGAAAACTAGCTTTTGCTGTCTGAGTCAACTTTGCTAGCAAGAGACAGAGAGAGGCGTTGAAAGGCTGCTCCAATGGAACTTATTGTTTCAGAGAAAAACACGAACACAGTGTACAGTTGAGTCTTATTAGCTTACTTACACCTGGGCTACGCTGCCCATGAGGCTACATTCTTTAGGGCAATGCCTGTAATACTCTACTCATATTGCCTTCATATTAAATAATTTTTTGAACAATAATTTTTTAAAAATATTTCTTCACGTCATTATGCGGGCTGCAGGTAGAGGTGACATGGGTCGCAAGATTGAGACACAGACATTAGAGCCTCTTAATGAGTGTGTGGGTTTTGTTTGGGTTTCCAATGGCGTGGAATTACCAGAAATAGAGAGGGCATAGCCTAACATATGAAGCAGGAAAAGACAGCAGTGTAATCCCTTTGTTTCAACAAAGTAACTGTATTCTGAATACCACCTTTTTAAATGGTAACTGTAATGGAATACAGTTACTCATATTTTGTATTAAAAATACGTAACACCAGGACATGTATTGTGTTACACCCCAATACCGTTTATAATAATTAAACACTATTAAGCATTAGTAAGGTATTAGTTAATACTTAATTAATCAAGTAAGTATTACATATTAGTATGTGATTTTTGAACATATATGTAAAAATGGTTTAGTCTTGCTTTACAAGTTCATACAGCATATAATTGTTTACAGTTTATAGTTTCTAAATAAAGTATGACATCAAGCCCAAACAAGTTATTTAGGCACTGTTAATGGTCCATAGTATAATTCAGAAAGTAAATGATTAACATCTTATTGTATAAAAATTATGAAATGAGCTAGTTGTTTTCGAATGTGTTAACAGAAGCTTCACACTACTTATTTCACATTGTAAATTATGGTTAATTCAGGTTGTTACTTTACAAAGGACTTTGTGCAACCTTATCTAAAGTGTAGACCCTGTGTGACTTACAAAAAATATATAAATGAAACTGAAAGGGCAGCAGGACCTTGAGACTCAGCTATCTAACAGTCAGAAAAAGGAAACAGACAAAACATAAAGTTATACAAAACATACAAATATTTATTGCGGGAGGCAAATATAACTCACTTAATATTTTCAGAATACTGAAATGTAAGTAGGACCAGTGTCGGAGTTCGTAGGAGGGGTTAAGAGCAAAAGAGACACACTGAGCAGCTACAGTCACTGAAGATTTTAACTTGGGTATTGAAACTTCTTCATTTAAAATAGAACATGAATACGTTTATCATAAAGGAATGGGTAATATTTCACATGGCTTGTTTGTACTTGATGCAATGCAATACTTTATTTCGAAATTGTTTGAAAAATTGAAAATCCATTATTTTGATCTTTATTTATATGATTATTAAACAAGACTAAAACATTCAAATTGATTCTTATAAAAAGTTTTAACTGATACCCTTCTAATGCTTAACAGTGTGTAGTTATTATAAAATATTTTCTCCCAAAAGCAATAAATACATATAAAAGTTCGGGGGTTGAAACAAAAGTGAGTAGCAAAGAAATGCTTCATGTCGAAGCACCCGGCAGCCTCACCTGATCCACCCTAACTATAAGCTCTATCAAAGATCACAGTTTTTAAGCCAAGTCTTAAAAGTAGAGAAGTAGAGGTGTAAAGACAGTAAAGGTGTCTGTTCTGAATCCAAACCCGCACTCTGAGAGTGAAGTCCTCTGTAGAGATTAGAGATGGCACGATACCACTTTTTTATGTCCGATACCGATATCATAAATTTGGATATCTGC
>NW_024583187.1:102909-104519 GCF_018398535.1 Haplochromis burtoni | reverse complement strand
GTCTCTATACAGTTCATTCTCTTTTGAGCTGCTTTTAAGCATCTTTCTTGTAGTCGTCGTTCCAACACAGTGTGTTTGGTTTATTTCGTAGACCCCGAAAATGGCGCTGCGCTCCCATAATGCATTGCGGCGTGACGTCAACTCCAAAGCCCTATACGCTTGTGAAGTGGCTGTTTGGTCTCTCCAATTTAGAGGTCTGGGCATTCCTCGCTACACTGTACAGCATACACCACATTGTTAAGTTTGTGTTTTGGAGTTTTGTCTTTCGGGTGAACCATATAAGAACCCGCCCATTTCCATTCACCACTTACCACTTGCCCAGTGAGATATGCTGAAAGTCTGATTTTGGATGTAACAGGATGAAATAACTATATCTGAGTGTAGCAGTGGCTACAGGTAAGTTAAAGGTTGCAATATAAGTGCATGGTTTGTGTATTTGCCAGTGAATTGATGTGTTTTGTGGTTGTTATTATTAGAAACTTTCTGTAACAGATTTAAATTTTCCAGTGAAATAATTGTTCACTACCAGGGTTGTGGTGTCTTTTCAGTTTTTACTTGTAAGCAAGGATTATAGTTTTCTAACTTTTCTAAGTAAACAATCCCCACATAAACAGTCATTCACAATATATCAGTCCCAATACTTGTAGCATGTGAAACATAGCTTATATTCCCTTACCCATTCAAGCAGAGGACAGACTCTTAGAAACAAGTTGGTCCCAAGCCATTCATTTTGCTTGCGGCTGTTATGAATTAGACTTGTTTGTTGGTGCTACCATCTGATGTAGTGATACACAGGGGAGCTCTTTTAGCTTTCTGAAGGTAGCTAATGCAAATAACACAAGACGCTAGATAAACCTCCGGTAAAAAAACCACATCACCACTTCTACCATCTTTAAAATGTACAGCAAAACAGAGATTAAAGGTGTTTTTGGAGAACTTGGAGACCTCCAGACACAACACTCACTATAATTTAGTATTTAGCCATAATACCTGAACTTAATAAGGACTCTAGGAGCTCAACAGATGTTGCAGCGGGGATATGGCATCTCTTCTTGAGTGTATGAGGATTTTGGGTGCTATGAAGACTTTCACTAGGATTAGGCACCCTAAAAACAAGTTTTAAAAAAAAGCAATTTTACACAATTTTATAGCTAGGTTATATTCTGACTAGTACTTTCAAATACTAATATAAGTAAAGATTTTAACAGATCAGCTTTCAAGTCTCACATCAGTACGTCAGTGATTTGACTGTGGCATTGTTGCTTTTTGTTATGACAGAATGATTAATTTGCTATCTGTAAAGAAAGGTCATTATCTCACATATATGCCACATTAATATTCATAGGAACTGGTTTCACAGCCAATTGAAGATTTACATTTAGACAAATCACCTGTACATAATTTGCAAGTGTTGCAAACGTGTGCTAGCAGCAGATGCCTCCTTTCTTCGCAGATTAACGTTCCCTTATTGAATGCAGTTATATGTTATACTGTGAGTATAACACTCCCTAGATACAGCAATAATTATCATCTTCTAGACCATAACTGTGAAACTGTCAAAGTGCTTTTATAAAAAGTAAACTCTTCCACTTCCAATCCTCCCCCCCCCC
>NW_024583187.1:99763-102889 GCF_018398535.1 Haplochromis burtoni | reverse complement strand
TGTAATGTAAAATAAAATAAATCACTGATTAGAACTAATTAGTATTTCTGGTTGTGAGGCAGTAATTACTTAATGCTTTTAAACACATATGCTACTATATACCACAGATCATGTTAGGAATGTAAGAAACATTACTGTGTTGTATGAAATTATGACAGTGGTTGAGGTAGCAGTTACTCTGGCAACAACAATCCTTAATGTATTTAATAAAAAATATTTAAATTACACAGTACATGTTTCTAAAATTGTGTTGGAATAGGTGGGCTTTTAAGTTACTTAGGATTTATTATAGACTATCAAAGCAAGAGAACAATGAAAAACATTATTAGTCCCTGCAAAGCACACATGCATATGAGCACATTCCCACACAATCAGTCTTTGAATGTGTCATATCTTACATCTAACTCTACAAGCATATTGTCATGGGAGAATACTATATCAGAGTAAAATAGGAAAAGAAGAGAAACTTTGATGAAGAAAAAGGTTTGGCTTTTAAAAATAAGACCCTGAGTGTATTAAAGACAGTGACACATGTGTCTTTCACTGTGAGTATAATTAATGGTGATGCATGGATATTGCATACTGAGGCTCACAACTGTGCGTTTAATATTAATCTTTAAGTCTGTCCTTTAAATTTTTTCCACAGACACTCCAGGTGTGGGTTAGGTAGTAGAGTGAGTTATCACTACATGCAGGGGTAGTGGTTCAAATTATGTGCTGAAATGTCCTTACCCAGAACAAGAAGTTACTCATGACAGCAAGTCTGTAGTGAGATTTGTGAATGAGAAGCATATCGTAAAGTACTTTTTAGAAGTGCTACCCTGGCATAAAAGTCATTATACATACATAGATGCAAACCATTGAGTTGCATGGGCTGATTATTGTCAGGTTTCTTTCTTGTGCATTATAGGTAGATGTTGTATGTAACTTAAGACTACAAACTTATGTTAAAACATTTAGAATTTTGAATTACTGCAGTATCTTCCAAGAAAATTAATAAAATGGCAGCACACTTTATTAATATATCTGCAAATGATTTATAATACATCTCAAATGCCAACATTTGTTTTAAAAAATACAGATGAAAAGCTTAAAAAAGGCTAAAACAGTTGAAAATTTAGAAAGAAAAGTTGTCCTTAAGTAGTTGCTTTCACATCTGTTGTTTCAGCAAGAAAGCAAATTGTATCACTCTTAATGAAACGGAGAAGATATTATGTGAAGAGTTGTGTACTTTAAATGCTTCCACGACCTTTAACTGTTAAATAATCACTTAATGTACTGAATTTAAGATGTTACAGTGTAGAAGCCATGAAGAAATAATTAGTCAGTTTTAATATGTTACCATTCTTAACACGCTTGTCTTCATATGCAACCTTAGGATGGTGATCATTTTAAATGTTTAAAAAAAACAAAAATGCTCCTACATGCTTCAAGACCACCCAGTTTCTACCATATAAGACTTTCAGACTGCTGGGCCCTTGTTTACACTGTACACAGACAGACTGCGCAATGCTGACACAATGTCTTACGTTCAGTTTACATTACAGATTCATTACAGGGGTAATAGCAACTTCACAGCCAAACTGGAAGAATTTGGCTTAATTAAGTCTGTGTCTTTGCCCAAAAAAGGGTAGAATTCACTGCACTGTAAAATTACTGTGACCAAATAAAAAAGGTTTAACAAAGTGTTTCTTGTGTCTTGGTTTTCTTTTCCTTTCCTTTCCTTTTTTTTTTGTTTGTCCAACTGGATATAGGCAAGTTTTCTCTTTAGCTTACTATTATGAGTTAAATGTTGATTGCAGAATGTGGTGGCTATAGAATAATTAAAAGTTGTGTTTAGATTGGCTCCTTCTAAGCCTCACACACACTGTGCAATTCTTTCAGCCACCTGATAGAAAATCCTTCAGAAAAACTGAAGATTTGATTGTGTAGTCAAAACTGGAACTAGCACTTTTGTAGGTATACATCTCAAGCAGCTATATAATGAAATGCCAACGTATAACTGGGGAAAAGACTTGACAACTTTCAATACTTGTTTGTCTCAGTTAAATGAATATACATTACAAAATGATATTTATTGAGAACATGATGAGAAATATAGAGTCAGCTTGGAAGCGCTGTGACTTGACTATCATCATGAAAGCATGCAGGGCAGCTTTGGTGCAGACACTTTGATTATTGTTTTTTATAGTTTGTGCACAGAATGATCCATGTCTTTACACTATTCAGCATGAGTGTGGAAGCAAAACATACTTCTAAAGGAAATAGAGATCTCACATGCCATTCTGCAGCAGAACCTGACTGCAGTGATTATGAAGTTGCCTCCTGAAGTTCTGGTGGAGAGATGCAGCAGCAGGCAGATTTTATATGTGTTGTTCCTGCCAGACTGTTGGCCAACAGAAAAGCTGCAGGCATCTTTCCCTTGCTTCCCTTCAAACACGGGATCCATGGCCACCACTTTAGAGCTTGTCTCATGTGTTCAGCTGTCTGAAATGGATGCTCATTGCAGTGTCAACACACAGTAAAATCGCCTCATCCAAGTCATCTGGATGCTTTTTTCACAGAAATGTTTGCTTGAGCAGAAACCAGGCATTTGAGTCCCTGAGGTGCTCCAAATGTAACAAACCAAATGTGAACAGAAAAGTGTATAAGCACTATGAAAACGACCTGAACACAGCTGGTAGTGGCACTGAATAAAAATGTTTATCCTGCAACAAAACCAATTGTCTAGGGTTTGAACAAGCCAGCTGTGTTTTTATTTAACTTTATTGTGTGCGCCTCCATGTGTGTGTCTGGTTTTGTTTGCTGCATGTTGGCCTGCAGTCACAAAATGACATTTTGTACCAATTCAGGGAATTTTCCACCGGGTGATGACAGCAATACACATACACATTCAAATAGACCCACACACACACACACACACACACACGCACGCACACACACACACACACACGCACACACACTAGGAAGAGAAAGGATGGAAGAAAGAAAGACAGTGGAAAGAGGGGGGGTCTCCGGATGCCAAGCCGGTTGCTGCAACTGAGAGCTGTCCAAGGTCCTTTCGCTCTGATTCCCCACTCCTCCAGTTTAAATCCTCCTCTATCTCCCTTCTCGTCTCTCAACCAA
>NW_024583187.1:80608-99743 GCF_018398535.1 Haplochromis burtoni | reverse complement strand
CACACACACACACACACACACACACACACACACACACACACACACACAAACAATTGTGAAGTATGACTTTAGACAAGTTTGACTGAGGGGAAATGAGACACTATTTCTGCTCACTCAGACAATAGAGTTCCTTTTAACTCCATGGCAGCAATCACCTTGAGATGGAGCCTGGAGATAAGGCCAGATTAGATGGGCATGGAGATGTGGGAGAGATAAAAGTCTTTAACAGACAGCGAAAGATCTAATTAGCACAATGAAGATTTCCACCGTCTGGCTGAGTCAGCCACGGTGTCATCAACCTTTTGTGTTGATTGAGGGAAAGTATTGTCAGGGATAAAAAAACTCTATGTTTAGGAAAGTTGCAGTGGGAGGTAGAAAACCTGAGGTGTGTGCATATGAGCTTCTGTTTTTGACACAATCATTCACCGAAATACTGCATCTAAATGTTTTGTATTTTGTAACTGATATACATTACGCCCACACACAGCATACGGGGCTCGGTCTCTGTTTGGTTTTAATTTCATTTCTGTGTTTATGAAGAACACATTCTACATGACAATATAAGATAACTGGCATTTTTAAAAGATATTGAGTGACAGTGTTTCACAACTGACTCCAAAAGCAGAGATTTTTGGGGGATAAAAACAAACTCGGGCCATTTTTGGGGTTCTTTTTATGAATCTAAAAATAAATAAATAAAAAGAGGCAGATTTGAAATCAAGTTAAAATATTCTGAGGGATTTACTTTCTGGTGAAGAGTTGCAGTTGCTTCTGATTGACAGTAAGCACACTGTAGGTGTGAAATACTATGAAAACAACTCCCAATGAAAGAACAATAACGTAGCAACTGTAACAAAATCAAATTAAGACTTTCTGTTTATTGTGATGGATTACCAAGCACAAGCAATTTTCAAGCTCGTGGAAGTTGTTTTTCAAAGACCACAAAAATGAATTTCATTAGATTTTTCCCTCTAGCATCCTCAGAAACAAAGCAAGCTCTAATATCTTAACAGTAAACCAACAAAAACAGGTGAAGCGAAAATAACTCACACAGATAACTGACAGAGGCTCACAAAAAACCCCATTTTGATACTTAAGTGATTGGGCATTAACGAAGAAAGGTTCTCTTGAGTCAAGTAAGCCATATTTAATGTTAAAATTTAAACCTCCTGTTATTCAGCAATGCACTAACTAAATAACTAAGATCTGACCCGGGGGGATTTTGTTCATTTCAACTTGTGAAAGAAACAAGTACTGATGAGTCATAAAACTTATTGCGATATAACAAAGGCACCTTTAATAAATCTAAACATTTCATACATTGTCAAGCTGCACTGTGTTCCCTGCATTCAGTAGAACAATGATTCATTTTCTCTGCATCTAATGAATAGACATTTTATTCCATTATAGAAAGAAATATTACTGCAGAGACAAAGCCCAGCAAAGATGGTGCAGTAGTTTATAGAACTTTTGACCATATTTGGTGTTGACAGTCAGACTAAATTGCCAGTTTGATTTATTCATTTATTCCAACAAACCCAAATACAATTAAATCTTTGGTTGATGTGTAGTTTTAAGATTTTAAGTAGAATTATGATTGTAGATTTTTCCTTACCATGCCAGTGGGATTTGATTTATTTTACTAATCTAAGATGAATTGACTTGCTTCCAGCTGAGTGATTTTCTTATACATAAAATGCAATAAGAGGAACACACAAAAAACAAAAAAGAAAAAAAAACCCTGAGATGCTGAGTTTGAATATCATCTTTTCAATTGTTACTGTGCAATTTAGTGTGCAGTTAGTAAAATGTTCACAAATGGCTGCTGGTGCAATGACAGAACCTTTGAAGGAGCTAAGGACTTACTGTACAATTACTGTAAAAAGAAACTGCATTAGACATCTTACACATTTATAGAAAAGCACACTAGGTCAATTGCTGGTGATCCGTCAGTGGATTAGCATAATTAACAAATGTTCCCACACTGTACCAGCACTGTAATATACCCACAATATTATACCGAATGTCCTTAGCATTTCTTTACTCATTAAAATGTTAAATCAAGTTTAACAGTTGCTTGAATGTCTAAGAAACTTATTGTTACTCTGTATGTAATTTTGTATTATCACCACACATTTTCATTTCATGAACCATGTGCTGAACATAATTCCGTTTCAATATTCATTTGACACACAAACGTGGATGTGCATGGAGTGATTTGCTACTTATTCTCAATCTCATGATATGTTGGGAACTTATTGTGTATCTTCATTGTGTATTCAATTATTTTAACATTTTTTTCTGTTATTATAACAACAATACAAATTGTAACAAAGGTTTGTTTCCTAGCCCATGCACTTATTAATGTAAACTGTAAGTTAACATTTTTATTTTATCTGGTACTGCTTAGCAGCCATATGATCTGTTTGAAAATATTACTGTACAGCTATACAGTCTTTATTGTTTAAAGCAGTTAATGTGCTGTAGTGGGGTGAAAAAAACATCCTTACCTTCTTAATACAGGTAACCTTTTTTAAAAAATTTTTTTATTAATGCACCAGAATACCATAATATGACGAAACTTTACCTTATCAGCTACTCTTGTCTTGCTGTAATAAAAAGATGAACATACCAGGCTTACAATCTTGAAAGCAGAAACAATCAGTTCTTATTATATGCAAATGTTCATAAAATAATTATAATTTCTTGATGCTTAAAATCAAACACTGTATTGAAAGCACTGATTGACTGGCTATGGTGCAAAGGGTGGCCTATAATTTTTTTTGAGTTAAATCAAGAGCTGACAAAGCTGTAAGGTTGTCATAATTGAACAGATGTTGATTCCAGTTAATATTTTAAATCAGTTGATTTTTAATCTCAAGTTCATCGACTGCATCTTTGAAAATGACAAAAACAAGCAAATCATTGAACTGTTTTTATTATTTCCAAAGATGCATCTAAACATTGAGAAAATGTGCTGAAGTGCAAACTTTCAGCATTAATTGAAATGGTTTACCAAAAGTATGGCATTATTTCTTTAGCATTTACTTGTTGCATTAAATGTTTGTAAGTTATTCATTTTAAATATATAGGACAATCATGGAATAATTATAGAACAACAAACCTGGGCATGAAATCATTTTTCAGTCATTCGTCCAGTCACCTGTAAGTCTGAAAATAGGGTACTGTGTATAAAATAAGCTATTATTCTATTCCTTTAAACCCTTTCATTCACATCTACATATCGGGGTTAAAATCAGAGACTGAAAGTACAGAGTGCACAGAGGTAGAATACAAAACGTGTGTCATTGTCTAAATACTGGTTGTCCAAATAATTATGCACCTAACTGTAAGTGACTTTTTAAGGCAGAAGGGAAACTGTGAAAATAACTTATTCAATTAAACATTTGCTCTCATTTTTTTACACAAAAACTTTCATAGAATTTTGTGATATTGTCCAACAGCTTGTCGTATGTAAATTGGTCATTTAAAGTAAATGATAAAGTGGAAGAGACATCAAAAGTCTGAAAACCAGTCTTGCAGAAAAATCCTGGTTTTCTCAAGAAAGCAACACAATATTACTAGTAGAATAGAAGAGGTAGATTGCACACAATGATTAAGGCAGGAGCACCAAGCAAAACACAGCACAATGTGTGAAATGAAAGTAAAGTTTGGTCATGAATAAAAAAAGCTTTGAAAAACCAAGCAACTGGGTCCCTGCCCACTCTTTTTTGACCAAGGCTGTACATCCAATCATCTAATAATCTTTCCTCTTCCCTTATTATATAATTCTGCAATGCAAATCATCACAACTAGATTTATTATAAATTGGATTGTTAACTATTTTGAAGCAACGAAAAGATGTTTCTATTTTGTATTAATTTTGTCTATAACAAATATAAACTTGCAAACTGCAAGAGTAAGTCATTGTGTCATCTTGCATGTCATCTTAAAGGACAGGTTGGGGTAGATTGCCTAATCACATCCCATTGGCATTTTGGTCATTCAGGATGTCATTATTCAACAAAATTAGATGTTAACAATGTTGTGTAAATGTTTATTGCACATCACAGATCTTCAAATTATCTGGGTGGCATTTTCAACAAAATGTGACTCAGAATATTAAAGCTTTTGCAATCAAACTCAGTCATCCAAGGGAAAGAAAACAGGAAGAGGAACGCACATACACAAAACACACATACGTGATATATCCTCCAGCAGCTCACTTAAATCTTCTCAAAAAACTTTTGGTTTTCCTTTTTTCATTCTGGTTCATCTCATGAGTCATCTTGATAATAAGTCACTAAATTGCGCTGCACAGGATTTAGGCAACTTCCTCAGCCAATTGCTTAACATCACTCATTTCACATGATGTTCCTTTCTTCCAATTACCCTTTTCTCTAAAAATAAATAAATAATAAAATAAACAAAATAAAAGCCCTCCACCAGCAATTAGACAACAGCTGCGGGGTGAGATCAGAAGGAGATGGTGTACTTTTTCTGAAGTGCAACATTTAATAGTTTATTGAGCACAGGCCTTTGATTTCATTACCGCGCATTTAATCCAAAATTAATAAGGTTGGTTATTAACCTTTTCCAGCCTTGTTAATTATTAGAGTTTTAATTCATTGATGTTTTAGAGGAGCATAACGAGGAAGCAGGCTTTATTTTGCCCATATGTACACAATGCATGCATGCTCATGTTTTTTTTTTTTTTTTTTTTGGGGGGATATTTACCTGGATGTGCGTCACATCCAGGCCTTGATAGAGAGAATGTGCAGGTTTTAATAAGAGGGTAGGTGTAGCTTAGTGTATCCTATCTTTACTGTCATTGTGAGCCAAAATTGTAATTCTTTGTGCACAGTCTTCCATGTAAGATATTGTCCTTCACCTCAGACCTTCAAACACCAACAGCAGAGCTTTGCTTATTTTAAAATCTCATCCAGTCTTTTAGAACATTGCATAGCAAACACAAAATCATTACTTTCAATCTTTTTTCTTACATGGCTTTTCTCTACTGGCTTTCTCTGTAAAATGTGCTTTGTATACCTGTAATTAGTGCTAAGTGTGATATCTAGGTATATATTGGCTAGTTATAATTCCTCCATTTATTTGACTGGCTTTAACCTATCCATGCAGTATAGCACAGGCAGCTACTACAAATTAAAGTTTAGAGTAAAGCTTATTATCTAAAGCAAGTATAGTTCAGATTCAATAAGGTTTACATGCATGGTTTGGTTATTGTGAGAACTCACCATGATCACTGTTAAAGTAGCACGGATCTATAAGTAAATATAACTGCAGGATCCCATAAATGAATCAAACAGTTTGAATGAGTTGAAAGTGACTTTCTAGAACAATAGTTTGCATGTGGAAATGTCATCGCTATGAAGTGTTTGAGTTCAGTTCTCAGATTTAATCCATTCCACAAATCCTGAATTTTACCAGACAATATCTGTCCATCTGTTACACCTTACACTTCCTCAGACATACAGTTTTCTGCAGTGGAAGTACATTTTCTTTATGTTTTTGGAACTGGCTGTATGTTTTAGGAGATCAGACTCTTTATTTTAAAATTGGTTTGTCTCCAAACGTGTTTTTTCCTAAACATTTTGTAAACATTGTCTACCCTTGATTACCTTTTATGCACTGTTCTATTCTCTGCTCCCCATCACAATACTTTGCTTTTTTCCTTTCCTTTTTAATTGTATCCTGTCCTGATTTTCCTTTTCTTTTTTTCCCCTTTGTCTGACTCATTCTTCTTGGTCCCTCAACAGTACAACCTAATTATAACAAATTTTTAATCTTTCACTCACTTTTTGCTCATACCTTATCATTCCCCTTCACCCCCCTTTATGTGCCTTCCAACTCCCTCTGTGCCTCCTTCAGCACAAACCAGAATTACAGACCATCCTGGATAAGGTCGTGTTTTTGTCACTGTGACTGCAATGCCTGGTACAGACTAATTATGTAGGAAGCGGTCCTTGTCTCCTCATTGGGGGCGAGGGTGCCAGAATTCATAGGGTTATGAACAAATTGGTTCCGGTGGGAGACCGAGGACAGGAAGCAGGCTTTGATGAATGAACCAATGAAATACAGCTGCTCAAGAAATGGAGTCCACAGTCTGAGTGAATCTTGCTGTTTAACTGACTGATATATAGCAATGGTAATTCTTGTTAAAAAAAACTTTTTTTTATATGAAACAATGTGAGGTACACAGTTTGAAGGTTTCCTCATTCTGAAAGCAGTTTATAATGACTCGTTAAAATAAGATGTGATTCCTTTGAATACTATTTTCTGAAAAAAGATTTGATTCTGACAGTTCTTCGTGTGACTGCCTGGGTTTTCTCTGGTTACTACAGCTTCCTCTTACAGTCCAAAAACATGCTTTGGTTTGGTTTATGGGTGATTCTATAATCTGTAAAATTGACTGCAGGTGTGAATTTGAGTGTGAATGGCTGTCTTTGCCTTTTTGTGAGCCTTGTGACAGACTGGCGACCTGTCCAGAGTGCACCTTGCCTCTCACCCTGTGACATCGGGGATATGCTCCAGCCTTCCCCTCTTGTCTTCCATCCGGAGGTTTTGGACAATAACGTTGTAAATCAAGCAATCAAGATATTATTGAATTGCTGACTTTCAGCATTGATTTACAGGATTTAACCAAAAGTATTGAGTTTAAGCAGAAAAAAATGGTTTGAGTTAATTCCAAGTTATGAACTTTATCTTATCTTTTTTGTATCTTTTCACTGCAACTCTGATTATAATGTTGAAAGAGCTGTTGACACAAGCGAAAGAAGTTGCTAAATCAATAATCTTGTAAATCTTTTAACCTGGCCACCTCAGCATCACCAAACTGCTTGGCAACTAAAGTGGATGATCAGAAATTATTTCTTTGATTAAGAAAATAGCCTTCATATCATCTAGACGCATTGCAAATTGGGATTTTTTCAAATCTAAATTATAGGTAAAATTATTAGTTCCAGAAACTGCTGCAGTTCTACCCAAAGACCCCTGGATCATCCTGGGAGCTAAAACATGAGGTCCCAGCCACAGAGATGGGAAATAGGATTTTAATCTTTATTTAACTTGCCCAAAAGTCATGATACAGAATATGACATTTTTGACCTGATTCCATCACTGGGCAATGGCATCACCAAGATCTCATCATCCGTTGATATTGTGTAAGTACACAGTAAATTGTGCCCTACTGATTTTTTTTACAGTCTTACAGTTTAACAGCTGCTGGGAGCAGCACAGTATATAGCTACAGATGACATGGATGTGTGGAGAAACATCATGACTGATATTTTATGCAAAAGACAATACCTTCGAGGGGGTTTTCTAGTCTAACTGGAGGCAGATTTCAGTGTTCCAGACAGTGACTGGACTCCTAGAGCTACAAATAAGGCCAGCTGTTTACCACTGTGTTTGCTGATTCTGCTGTCTTTCAATATAGCAGAGTTTCTTTCCAATGTTTGTTTTTTCACAGAACTAATAATAATTTTACAAATTTTTACTAGTTGTGTTTATTGCTGCCATGGATTAAATAAGAATTTAATCGATAAAATTAAATTATATTCTCATGAACTACAATTTAACCCTGAAGAATAAAGTCTTGCATTGATGATGCACTATTTCTGTAATAGGAACTTCAAACTTATCTCAAAACTATGCTTAATGTCACCATGTTTCCATTTCAAGTTTCGGGCAAACACAAATATAGAAAAATGTTTGTTAAAAAAGAAGTTATTCATAACCCCAGCCAGATGCTGTGCAAAGTCACAGCGACATACTTGACAACACTGAATAAATACATGTAATAGACAGGTGTGTTGACACTGTTAATTGTCATTGCTACCAACAGCCTTTAAGCTATTATCTGATGAAAAGGCTTAATGGAATTTAGAAGTTTTTTTTCTTCATCTGTCATCTTTCTCAGTAAGTACACTTTCTCCTAGGAGTGGTGACCTACTGTATTTGCAGCCTGCTAAGGCTTATGGGTAAGCAAATTCAGCAGATCTTAACACCTTTTCCGCATTGCACCTGATTGGGGGGGGGAGAAGAATCCCCGCTATATGCACTTTTTCAGTCCTCCTGCACCCCTTCTAATCCGCCCTTCCCTCTCTGCTTTCATCTATTCATCCATCCCTTAACTCTTCTCTCTTCTCTTTCGTCTCCCTTCTTTCATTCGCTCTCTCCCCTCCCCAACTCTCATTGCACCTCTCCCTCTCTCTTCTCTCACCCTCCCTCTCTCAGCAGGCTGAAGCAAGATTCATTTAGAGCAATCAGCACGAGACATGAATACAGAGCAGAGCGGTGTCACACACATACACAGAGACGCACACACAAATATACACTAACACAAAATGTCTCTTCAACCTCTGAAAGTGATGATGAGCAAGCTGACTGAGTGTTCTGTGAACACACGCACGCATGCACGCACGCACACCCACCCACACACACACACACACACACACACACATGCACTAACAAAGTCACACACTATCTTTAACCTCTGCTGGAAGTGATGATGAGGAGACACTTTGAGCTCCTTTCGCAAACTATTTTTAAACTGCTACTTCACTTTATTCCTTAAACTTGTGCATCCTAATCTGTACATACTTACATGTTTGCATTAGTGCAGTATATAAATCTATGTGTGTAGGTGTGTGTATGTGCGTGTAATGCTGACCTTTCAATAAACATCTGTCCATGCTGAAGCTAATAGCTTTTTCTTTGTATCTTTACCGTATTTACCCTTCAAAAGTTAGTTATTTAAATAATCTTGTAATTTGCACGATAATTGACAAGACTGAGACTGTTGGCAGAAGTTCAGTACATTTTAATCTAAATATTGATTTTTTTTCTGGTAGGGGTCTTTAATTCACGCGGTAATGTGTTTCTCTGTAGGACAGTGAATTTATTCCAGCTTCCATCCTGAATGGAAGCTAGAATGGGTTAAAGTCAAAGTCACTTTCATTCAAATATCATCAGGATCACTTTGACCCATACCTGCAATTATCCTTGGTGGCACAGTTTCCCTCTCCCCGAGTCAAATACAGACACATGGACAAGACCTGTTCTAATCACATTTGGAACCAGGTGCCCATTAATTATCGTGTTCCCATGTGGTAGGTACTACTCAGGCATACTTATTTGTTACAGTTTTGTTGCCATTTTGTTTTTTGGTTGTTACTCATTATCAAATGATGATGAGTAATAGCAACGGAGGGTGTATATGTAGGGAGTTTAGTCTGGTGGGTGGCATAATCAACTTATTGCACAAGTATAGGACTTTTGAGTCCAGATTGAGATTGCAGTTTTTAAACTTTCATTTGACCTTTTTTCATTTTAGTTCTTCAGTACAGCCTCATGGAGTCACTATCATGGCTGTGCACTTTAGTCACTGTAGCTTATCACAGGAATAGGAAACCAATAAAAAAAAGCATTACGTTACTAACTTTGCAAAGAAAAAAAAGATACAGACAGCTTACCCAGACTGCACAAGCACAGACTCAACATCTCTTTGAAGCCTGGCATATCAATGACCAGATCAACAAAACTGCCAGCCAAAGGAGTTGCACACCAAAGAGCCCTTTCCCATCCATGGACTGGCTCTGTTAGTTCTATTATTTTCATCTCCTTTATGATAAATGAGCAGCTAATGTGAGTTATACCTGACACAGATGCAGCATCATGTATGCTATGTAAACATAGCATACAGCAATAACAATAATATTGTATAAAATTTCTAAAACAGAATCAGAATTACATACTTTTTTCCAGCACAGACAGTTGTATTATACTCACATACAAGCTGACCTCCTCAGTGCCTGTCTAAGTATTTAATATCCAAATTGAAGATATTATTAAATGTGCTTGGTGCTAGGCTTTAAAAGACAATAGTTTAATGAGGCATGTCACAATGTCCCTGTAGGCGTTGCAATGACCAAAACATGGGACATTCAGCATCCTGTCACATATATTTATCATTGACAGAATGTATGACGCATATTAGCCACCCAAATTGTGGGCTGAACAAGATCGTAAACATACACACCCAGAGAGGAACCACTGACTTAGTACTTCATGTCTTATCATAGATCAATATTTCATCTGCTCTCCTCTACTACTTAGATGCTGACTGGCATCCCTTCCTAAGGGGGGCAGCTCAGGGACATATACACACACACATAGGCTCCCTGAGACACCCAACACACACACTAAACTGCTCAGGGCCGTTGTTTGCTTTGACTGACGTGTCGGCCATGCTGTGCTGACACCTCACTGACACTCCATCCCATTCTGACACATCGCTGTTTACCAACTACTCTGAGCAAAACGCTACATGTTTCAATGTGTCTTTGTGTGTGTCCTCAATGCTTCCCGTCTGTCATCATTACATACTTTGCTCATCTTACTTTCACGTTGCTGCTTATACATTTTATCACACACATCTTCCGCTTTTGCAGTTAAACCTGTTCGCTGTGTTATTTTATTTCATTCATTTATTTATTGAGGGCGGGGGGGTTGACAGTTTGCGCAGCAGGGGTGGGGAGTGTTTACTATTGTGCTCAAACTGCATCAGGGGAGCTGTGGTGTTATTGTAGCCAAGTGAAAATGGACAGTTTTTAAATGCAAATTCACAGCACACCAATGACCGGGACAGGGAATAGGGGATTGGCAGAGCAGGGAAAGGCAGAGACAGGTTGAGGTGACAGAGAGGGAATGACGGACTTAGGGGAAAAGGGAACTGAAAGATGAAGAAAGGGAGATGAGGCAGTGAAAGTGGGTTTGGTCAGAGGAGAAAAGACAAGGGGTCAGGATGTAGAGTGCAGGGGCATTTTGGGTAGAGGGAGAAAAGAAAGAAATATGGAGTAGAAGTGACAGAAAGCTTTTCTGTAGCTGAAGAACGAGGCACGCAAAAGCTGCACTGTAACTGAATCACCACTGCTCTGCAGTGTAACAGCATTTGTGGCTCCCCCTTTGCATATGGTGATGAATCCACCACTGTGACTGTGTTTGTATGAGCTGTGCACTATGCTTGTGAAACCTCACTAATGAAATCTGTCTCTCTGAATGTAATGATTCTTAATTCATCAAAAGGAAGCTTAACTGTGACGCTTAACTTTGCGTATGTGTAAGTTGTTGTAACAGTTGTCTATGCTTTGCATGCTCTGTTTCACATTACCCTAAAGTATTATCTGAAATTTAAAAAACATTTTAGGACCTGTTGTGGTCGTGAAAACTCAGGCATGAAATGCCTTATTTACGATATTGAACTTTGGCAACACCAATTGCAGCACTATTTTCCTAAATTACATATGTTTCTCCTTTGACATTGAACAGTTCAGCCAATATTTGTAAAACGTACCCTCTTTCAACACTGGACCCAACAGAGGCACAGTGACAATTCGACTTGCCAATGTTGAGATGCATTCTGGAAGCACTCCATTAACAACAGCCAGCTCTTTCATAAAATGTTTATTTGAGGGGTTTTTTTTGGTTTTTTTTTACTTTTCTCAACACAGCTGAGCCTTGTTTCATAATTCCACTAATAGCTCTGAATCAGAAAATGTGCCCAGAAAATGAGGATGGATGCCATCATATCTGGAGTTGGTTTTCTATCAGTAATCAAAAAGAAAATCAGTGATGACTTCCTGACATTGAAAAATGGCATTTTTGTTTTATTAGTAGCCCCAAACTACAAAACTACACTTAACTCTTACATACTGTTCATATTTCTTGCTTTTATAGTATGAATTCTCTTCAGTGTCTATAGCAGATGTTGAACTACATACCTACTTTAGAATGTTTAAATGGATGGATGTTTAAATAGCCTATCTGACGTTAATAAAAGGATAATAAATATAAATTCTTCATATAAATTCCTTAAATCTAACATTTATGCTTATCAGCATTATATCAAATTAACATTCACCAACAATTTAATTAATCAACACTTAGAACAAAAAACTAGGTTATTGCAAACTAGTCTGTGTGTTCAAAGCACTGGTAGGAACCTTGCATGTGGGCTACTTCTCACACTATGAAATAGCAGCTCAGGTGCCATTTAAGTCTTGTGGGTCCCCATCTTTCAAACCAGAAATCTTCTTACTGTGAGGTGCTAGTATTAACCACCACACCATTATTCCACCCTATTACAGAGCTCGTGTCAAGGCACCCTCTCACCTCTGTATGACCTTCTTTTTTGTGCACCATATATGATCACTCCTATGCTGCTTTACTATTTTGCTGTTTTGAGTTTTCCCCATGATACTTCAAAAATTGCGAGCCTGTCTCTGTGGGAACTTGGCCGAAGTGTAGTCCTACAAATATACACCCATGCATGGCATATACAAATTCAGTTTCGAGATTTCCTAAAACTACAATTTTACTTTCTTTGAATCATACAGGTGGATCTACAAACTATCTCAATAGATGAAGATAAATTGTGGCCCAGAATAGTATGCAAGAGTTAACTGGTTGAGCACCTTAATATGAACGTGTTCCTTTTTTTGTGTGTGTTTAATTTGTCAACCGACAAAGTTCATAGGTGACTTGTAAGATATTTGCTACCACGATGGCTAAGGACAGCTTCTGCCCTACAGCTTTAAAGAGTGGCACAATGTTATCTCCTGCATTGACACATACACATATTTTCTACCTACACACTGTGACATTATTGTCATCCATCTCTCTTGTGAAGCCGTGACTTCCATCAAGCTTACTATAGTCAGCTCTTCTTTAGGATGAACAAGAGGCTCGATCTGTTACCTGATATATGGCGCACCCATAACAGGCACTTGAAATTGCCTTTCTAAATGGATTTGCTGTGTACCACATATTGTACTATACATGCATACATATATATGGGTGTGTGTGTGTTTGGTGTGTGTCACAGTCATGAGACACTTATTTCACAGCCCATACACAATGGAGTGGTGTTCTTATCAATGCAGGCCATACAGGGCACATTTATGCACATGGCATATTATATATATATATATATATATATATATATATATATATATATATATATGCTTTGCTCTTCTATATAAATATTAGCTTATTTCTAGCTGAAGTGGTGCTTCTTCTGGATGTGTGAGAGTGCTGTTGGGCTTTCACACGTTTTGATAAGTGGCCTCACTTTTTGTATGACCTTGGTTTCTTTGTCCACGGGCCAGAGAAGTTATTAAATGTTTTCTGTGTGCGCTTTGTCTGCATATGGATAGTGATGAAACTGAGAGCTGTGTATTGCATGTTAAAATGCAGTCAAAGTGCAGACTGCCTTGTGTGTATAGATAGTGTATAGTCCTTTGTGGAAAATAGATAATTGCAAATGCTATTTTTGTGTCATTTATGTCCCAGTCAGCAAGCATGGCTGCCCTGACATGCAGTGGGTTCAGTACTAACAGAGATCCCATCATTATCATTTCTGGGGCATCAAATACTGCAGTTTTGTCAAGGTTGCTGGTAACACTGAGATATGCTGAAAGTTGCCTTTGGTGCAGTTGTCTTCGTGCACCATTCTTTGCACTATTAGATGTGCATGTAAAGAGGAAACTGGGTTCGTCTCCCATGGGGGAACTTTGTTTTCAGTTGCTGTTTACTTTTGCTTTTGCTCATTCCTTGAGTAGGTTATGGGGGCTGGTTAGACACGAGGAGCACAGTGTCAGTTTTGTTTTACCCAAAAATGACTTTACAAATATATTTAGAGTAAAGTATGAAGTAAAATGAAGTTTGTGTAAAGAGGATATCAGGTAGGATGGATGGGTCAAAACATGTCTATATTTAAATAGAGTGAGCACTGTTAAAATCTCATGTTCAGCCAGCAGTCAATAGTGTGATTTTTTATTTTGTCTGTTTTTAAGCATGATCTTAGTTAGTTGGTAGTGCTGTGTTCAACTACTGGAAGACACAAGGTGTTCTCTAACTATGAAATAAGTTTTACACAGATGCATTTTAGACTTCAGGTCTGTTGCCTCTTATTCGCGTTGAATAGTGAGAGTTCACACTGTGGTTGAAAAAAGTTAAACTTTTTAGCTATGAGAGCAGGCTAGCCCAATGAAATCAGATTTATTTAAATGCTTCAATTCAGTTCAATTCAATTTTATTTATATAGCGCCAAATCACAACAATAGTTGCCTCTAGGCACTTTATATTGCACAGTAGATCGTACAATATTAGCTACAGAGAAAAACCCAGCAATCATATGACCCCCTATGAGCAAGCACTTTGGCGACAGTGGGAAGGAAAAACTCCCTTTTAACAGGAAGAAACCTCCAGCAGAACCAGAATCAGTGTTTCATGTTGTGAAAATGTGAGAGTGTGGTCACTACATGTGAAGACATGGCAGTAAAAGGAAAAACGGAAAGGTTAATTATTCAAGTACAAAGTCACTATGTTTTATCTGAAGGCTGTTTATATAAAACATATGTTGAATTCACGCTAAATGCTAATTAAAGCTTGGCTAGCTTGTGAACTATTGGTTGCTGTTGTTATGACAATCGCACCCCTCAGGCATCAAGCTTTTTGCCCAAGGCTACGTTCACACTGCAGGCGAAAGCGCATCAAATCCGTCATGGTATGACAGTGTGAACGACACAAATCCGATATTTTCAAATCCGATCTGGCTCACTTTCGTATGTGGTACTTAATCCGATACATATCCGATGTTTCAGAAAGCGACCGCTGTGTGAATGGTCAAGTCGCATTAAATCCGTCTTTTACGTCACTGACACAAGACAGACGCCAATTATCAGCACCGGAGAAGCGCCCGATAAGACATCGTGAACGCTTCCTGGCTATCCAGCGTAGATGTCAGTGAAACTGTTGGGAAGACAACGTTGGAGAAACATGAACATTTTATTTGTACTGTATAATCTGCAAATTCTGACAGAAATCTGCAACTATCCTTTGAAGCACCGCTCCTCTCTAAAACAGCAATAAGGATAATTATTAGGTTATCTACATTATTATGTAAATAACAAAATAACTTAAAGCAAAAATTGGGAAACATGAAGTCCGAAGTCTTTATATTAAGGGCCATCAGTCAAACAATATTGTTTGCTCTGGGTCTAAACAGAGCGCGTTGTGTGTGACGTCTTCTTTTGCGCATGCGGGCCGCTTTGAGCATTCACACTAGAGTGCGTTTGCTCTCGCATTTTATTTGTAGTGTGAACGAGCAGACAAAAAAAATGGGATTTGATCAAAAAATCGGAATTGAGCATTAAGACCTGCAGTGTGAACGTAGCCTAAGAGTGTCAGATTTGAGTGGATCCAATTTGTTAGGTTCCAGTGTACTGCTGCCAATCCATATGTAGTACGAAGCTACCTGCCAAGAAGAATAAGCAAAACAGCTGGAGGAGTTTTCTTTTTTTATATAGCAATAAGAGTAACAACAATATAACAATATAAAACATTATTTTACAACAGTATAATCATATATATATTGGATTACTTACTTGAAAAATTCATAAAAGGGCAGATTACTTGTGTTGCATAACCAACTTGTTATAGCAAAAGCAGGCAAAAGTCAGCTTAGACAGGTCATCAATCTGTCACAGGGTTGATTTGGCAATATATAAATAAAACTAAGTTGAATTGAATTTATAAGAAATTGATATGTTAATCTGTCAAGAAGCATTAGGCCTCAATTAAGTCTATAATACCAAGTTTGAAAGAATACTGGCATTCAAATTCTTCACAAAGGAAGAGTTATTCCCATCAGTCACTTTTGTGATGTCTCTCACAGTAAAACAGTAAATTTCCTGGCTGTAACTGTTTAGCAGTACTCATATGATTAAGTAGTTATTGCCATATCACCATTAATGTTTTTTTAATTAATCCAAACTGACTATATACTGTGCAGCCTTTCTGAGCTCATAATAGAACACCAGTATTCAAATATTGTTAGTACTTTGCACACTTTCATAATATCCCATTCCCACAGAGAGCACTGCAGTAGCGAGTTGAGGGTCTATTTTAAGTGCAGTCAGATAGCTATATAGCATTATGACTATATTTAATAAAAGCCTCCTGAGCAGTGAACCATTCCCTGGGGTTATCTACGTTTGACTGACCATGTCTGCTCCCATTTAATATGAAGTGGCAGACAGAAGACGTGTCATTCTCTTTCCCACTTCCTTTCCTGAGGACATGGATTGAGGAAGCAGGAAAAGAAAGAGGAAGAGGTCTGGATTAAAAGTAGGTGTGATGGGACAAGTTAAAATATTTATTTTATGACTTTATTTTAATTTCTTTTCTTTTAGTTTTTCCTATTCTCTTTTATTATTGATGATGCTAGAAATAATTATAAATATATTATTAGTTAATTGCAACAGTCTTTTCTGTTTATTTCTGAATCTTTATTAACAGCTATATTTTAAGTAGTTGAATTATTTGGATACGTAACATGGTTCAGAAAGTGCTTCTCTTTGGTGGAGTGCTCATCACGCCACCACCTTCAGTTTTTTATTTCTGTCTTACCAGTGCATAACAATTTCTAATGCTAACTTCTTCCCCCTCGCATTACGCCCAAAGGCTATACTCACAGTGTAGCGGGGAATAAAGTGCAGTGGTATACAACAGGGCATGGCAAAGTGGATGACTCAGTTCTAGCAGCTATAAAGGCAACCCTTATATACACTGCACGGTATGGGTGAGACTTCAACTGAGCAGCTTTGGTCTGCCTACCCACTACTGTGTGGTGTGGGCCAGTACTGCTCAGCAACATGAAATATCCATGAGTCAGGTTGGGCATACAGATGCCACTGTACCTGCCAAGCCCCTTAACTGAGGGGAATGCCTATGAGGGTGCCTATCCTGGAGCCTGAGAGAGCGAGAGCAAAGAGAAAATGTATCTGCAATCTTGCTGTATGATTGCAGAGAGTGAGGCAGCACTGCGTTGTTGGGATTCAATTGTCCTTGACAGTGTTGTGTTTATAAATAGGTAAAAATGGGTTTTAAAAAAAGGTATTGAATCTGAAAAACACATCACATACTATAATAAACAAACTGACACCAGTGTTGAAACTAATAAGAGAGCCAAAGAAATAAATCTTTTTAAACTATAAAACTGAAAGTGAAATGAGATGACCCACTTTAGAAACTGAGTGAACCCATAATAAACTGAAAATAACTTTTCAAAACAAAGTAAACATTAATGAAACATAGAAAACTGTAACTGTGGCAAGCTTAAGCATTTAATTGTGTTACTAGGTGTTTAATCAGCGTACAAGGAGCTCAACTGTCAAACTTACTTTTGATGCACACAGTTCTGTGAAAACAACGGTTTTCATAGGTCTCTTAATGCTTCTATTGCAATTAAGCCAGGTTCTGCAAATCAAATACATTTGCTTTGATCATCAGCACCACATTTCTAAAAAAATAAATAAATCTTTAACAGTTTGCTGGTTTCTAGCAGGTGAGTGTTAACACAATGCTACAATTTTGCCAGGAGTGGACATCCCAGCAAACTCACTCCAACACCAGACCATGCAACGCTCAGAGAAACAGCAAAATAAGCAACAGATGTATCTCATATTCTACAGCCCTCAATTAGCATTTTAAATGTTAATGTTTGTGACAAGACAATTAGGAAAAACTTAACACATATGGCTTATTTGGAAGGGGTGCCAGGAGAAAGTTTCTTCCAAAAATAAAAAAGACATAATGTATAGCTTAGGTTTTCAAGAAAAAATCAAAGGACTTGGAGAACAGACAAGAGCAAAGTGGAGATGTTTGCTCATAAACGGTGCCTCAAATACCTCATACCAGCTGTCAAACACCACAATGGAGAGGTGATGTTTTGGTTTGTTTTGTAGCCACAGGACCTGTGGTCCTTGCAGTCAATGCATCAACCATGCACTCCTCTGTATATCAAAATATTCTAGAGTCAAATGTCAGGCCATCTGTTTGTCAGCGAAAGCTTGGTCATCAACACTGGGTTATGCAACCTGACAATGACCCCAAGCACACCAGTAAGTCTACAAGAAAATAATCAAGGTCCAGTCAGAAACCTCAGCTGGAATGAAATGCTGTGGTGGGACCTTCAATAGAGCTGTGCATAAACAAATGTCTGTATACCTCAAAGAACTGAAGTGGTGTTGTAAAGAAGACAGGGCCAACATTTCTCAACACGAAAGACAGACTGATCATAGATGATCATACAGTCAAATAGAAAATTGTTAGTTCAAGTTATTTCAGCCAAATGTTGTTCTAAAAGCTACTGAATGGTGGGTGTAAATAGACTGCGTGTAGAACTTTATTTTTCATGACCGTATGTGGGTGTTTGTGTTGTAGATGATGTTTAGTATGAACATATAGAATCACTATGACTAATATTACTCATAAGAGGAAAAATGTGCAGGTGGGAGAATGGATGAAGACAAAGAGGAAGCCTTAAGAAAAGATATCTGGCACAGCAGAGAGTAGCAGGAGGTACGGCGAGTGAGAGAGCTGGTTTGCAAGAAATGTAGGGGAGGGGAATAAGGACTCACAAGGGAGGAGTACAGGAGGGGAGGTCAGAGGGGAGATCAGCAGGTACGGTGTACATCTGTCACCTTCTGCTCCTACAGGCCAAGAATGCCCAGGAGGAACAGAAGAAGAGGAAGAGGAGCAGGAGGAGGCACAAGGAGCAGAATGCCACCAGCACGAGGAGCATCACTAAAAAGGTCTATATTTATTTTGAAGCTGAATTCAAGAAATTTCTAAGCACTTCTTATAAAGTAGCTCTGAAATGCTTAAAAAAAGCATGCCTCTGAGTGGAATGTAATCCATTTTATTTGGTATCTCAGAATGCATATGGTAGCTGAGTATTTTTTCTTTGAAACGTTCTTCTATTGTAAATGAAGACAGAGCACAAAAAGAGGTGAGAGAAAAGGACCATAGGAAAGGAGGTGAAGCTAAAAGAAAAGAGAAAACGGCATCGCTGGGAATGGGAGCCACATAGGCACTGTGTTCATGATTCTACTGAGGTTGACGCTGTCCCAGAAACTTATGAATAACATCCCTGTGTGTCAGCTGGTCTCTAAGTGTGCGTGCGTGTGTGTGTGTGTGTGTGTGTGTGTGTGTGTGGGTGTGTGTGTGTGTGTGTGAGATGAAGCAGAAGAAGTCAGGGGCTTAGCCACTG
>NW_024583187.1:51294-80588 GCF_018398535.1 Haplochromis burtoni | reverse complement strand
TGTGTGTGTGTGTGTGTGTGTGTGTGTGTGTGTGTGTGTGTGTGTGTGTGTGTGTGTGTGTGTGTGTGTGTGTGAGATGAAGCAGAAGAAGTCAGGGGCTTAGCCACTGTCTATCGTGCAGGGCCTTGTCGTCCTAAAATCCACTGGGATTGTGAGTGAAACAGAAATGACCCAGAAAGCTAGGACACACAGCTGTACAGACGTCAGAATATCAAGGAAGCAACTCCGTTTACATCAGTCTCTGCAGAGGTTGACTTTGTCTCTAGAAGTCATTTATTTGTTTAGCACGATAAAGATGAAGAACAAGTGACAAATTATCATTTATGTTGTGGATTAGCTTTATGATAATTCAACATTTTAAATACATTATATATACTGTATATAAATAATATATGCATAATATACGCAATATAAACAATATATACAGTCTATAACTGACACATCAGTACCAGGTTTTATATAATTGTATTTATTTGATTGTTATATTGTTTTATTCTATTGAAGCACTTTGGTCAACTGTGTTGCTTCTAAATGTGCTACTGTAATAAAATTAACATTGATATACCATGGCAGATAAATCATTTATTCTCTATATAGATATACTATATACTAAACACATTTAATAATGTGTTTAGTATACTATATACTAAACACATTATTAAATTAGGGTTTAATACCCCCCCGTAACAAGTCACAACAGATGGCTGCCCCTCTCTGAGCCTGGCTCTGCCGGAGGTCTATCCCCATTAAAAAGTCACTTCTTTCTTCCCACCTTCACCGAGTGCTTATTTACAAGCTATCTTCTCATTGCTGGGGTTCTCCCTCTAATGTTTCAGTCTTTAACTTAAAATATAAGAGTCTAGAGGCGACTGTGGATTGCTGCTGTATAACTAAAACTGAACTGAAAATAACTCAATTAGACATTGAAATAAACATGTATTCATTAACGTGGCAGTTATTAATAAACTAAGCTGTTTTGAGAATTGATTTACTGCAACCAGTGTCGTGGGGTTCTGTTTTCTTTGAAAGCCATGAAGTCCCAAAAGATGACTCTTTGATTAAATCATGTATGATTAAAGCAAATGGTTGTGTGAGGTTACTGGGGGATGGGAAAGCTATACCATCTGTGGCCAGATATGTTTGCATGCGTCTAGCATAAGGTGTAACCACAGTGTTTATTATGCATTTGTAGCACGGTGTTCCTAATCTGTTACACACCATTAGCCATAAGGATGTTCAGATAGCTGAGTTGAAATTGAGTGACTTTTGGTTTGATTTTCATATTCCTCAAATTGCTCAGTTGATTAAATTTAGCTTCAGTCTTCCAACAGCCTCATCAGTGTCATGACTGATGCAGTCACAAGTGGTTGCATTGAGGGAAGGGGCAAACAAAAAATGAGATGTAGAAAAAGCATAAATGAAACATTTAAAATAATCTTTATTAACAATTCAACCTATTTCTTTTCATTGCTGTTCTGTTCATTTATTTACTGGGCCTTTGTTTATTATTCATTCACTGACATCTCCATAAGCATGTCATTTAAAAAAAGAAAGCAATTTATCAGTTTCAATTTCAGTCACACATGGCTGAGCAAATCAATATGCAATATGGTTAACTGATGGCAGAGGCACAAAGTCACATCAGTGGTCTTCCACATCCCAAAAATCAAAGAGACTGAACTACACTAAAAATTGAAAGATATTATCTAGTTGTGATGGAATTGTACTAATTGTCTGGGTCATAGGCATACATTTACCAAAGTACTTTGGCTCCAGTGCTTCACACTGACACATATATTGATTTCGAGATAGAACATATAAGTCAGCAGTAATTTCTGAAAGAATTAGAACTCAGCCCCCAGGACCACCTGCTTTGCAATGCAATCCTGTCCACTAAAATGCTTACAAGTATCAGACACCCACTGACACACGTCCGGGAAAAACCTAAAATCAATGGAATGGTTAATTGGAAGTGTGAAGGTGCATGTGAGCGTACATGAAATTCTTCAGTGTAAATGTGATTCATTGATAGCTATCCAATAATGGATAAGGGCCACTGCAAAAATTCCAGTAACGAGCACTGGTTAATGATTAAAGAGAATGTGGCTATGTCTCAGTGTGTGGTTCATGACTGTTGCAAGTCACAAGATTTGTTGGACTGTGTGTGTGTGTGTGAGTGTGTTTGTCAGTGTGTCTGAGTCACTGAATGAGCCTAAAGACCACTTTGAAGGATCTGACTCAGTTCAAATCATCAGCACAAACACATTCATGCCATTGTAATTGATGACAGCATATGGAACGTCTTTTGTGCTGCGAGAATAGAATAGAATACAATGGAATACTTTTAAGTCTTATCCCCTCCTCTGTTTTATCCTTTTTTGCAAGTTTGTTTAATTGTTATCTTCTAATGCAGTCCAACACAACTGTCATATTTCACCCCCTTACAATGTAAATTATAAGTGGGACATAGAAACATCATGGTACCGCCCCCAAAAAATGTTTTTTTTTTCTTCATTTAGTTTGCTTGGTTTCATGTCAAATTAACCATGTGCATATCTGCATTTGCTAGATGAGCAAATGATATGAGTGTCAGCCCAGAGGTCAAGATGTTTGTTGGACATACGCACCATATGCACACAGTACACCACTGCTGTTCAACTAGCACACTCTCATATTGCTTTCTTAAAGATTATTCTGTGGACTCTAGAGGTCCAGCAAGTAAAAACTAAATCTATAATCTATTTCAGCAAGCTTGCCAGATTTAATTTGGTTGACATACAAATGACAAAAACCTCTTGTGTCTTGATAACTACAGTGTAATGAGAATAAAGGAGTAAGTCGGCAGGCTGGGTGGAAGTAAACCTTCCGCTGGATTGAGAATGAGTGTTGTTTCCAGTCTTCTATTATGTTTTGGTACTTTTTTTGTTCAAGTTCAACTTGGACAAAGAGGTCAGGTTATGTAATGTGAA
The DNA here is from genome assembly GCF_018398535.1 of Haplochromis burtoni. Classification (NCBI taxonomy): domain Eukaryota; kingdom Metazoa; phylum Chordata; class Actinopteri; order Cichliformes; family Cichlidae; genus Haplochromis; species Haplochromis burtoni. The sequence continues at coordinate 77,619 of NW_024583187.1, read as the reverse complement.
TTCTGGCCTCTGGTGTGAGATTTGAGTGCTTGCTACCATCTTTTTTAGGGTAACCCACATACTTTGTTTGTAACTGTGAGTAGAGCAGTAGTGTCAACCTAGGGGTCAAAAGTCTTAAAATGAATGTTGTAACACACATCCACACACAAATGCCTCAGTGGATAACTGAGGAGATATTTACATAAGTAAAAGAATGTTTCTATTTTTTAAATCATGTATATGCTATTTGAACAATTTGGTTTATCATAGTTTGCTTTTAAAAAGTCACAATGAGCCATACAATATGTTTTCTGTGATTTATTTCAGCTAGAGAGCCACACGTATGTGAATAGTTGAGCTGTGTTAATATCCCATTATATTATTAAAATGGCACTATATGTATTCCTTTTTCACATCACCCACAATCTTTTGGACTTGTGATCTGCAACAATGTGAAACTGCATTTTACAGAAACAAAATGCCGGAGATGCAACGAAATTCGACCCTTACAATATGTGTGAACACTTTCTAAATATATGGATTCATATTGTAAAATAACTACATGATGCAAAAACAAAGCATAAATAAATAAGTTGAAAGCATAGGAACAATATATACATTCTTCTTGCAAGGTTGGCAAAAGTGCAGCTGGTGATGTTATAGCTACTGTAGATATCTCCTCCCATAAATTTACCAGTGCTTTATCATTGTTCCCTGCTGTCTTATATTACACATTACCCCTGCAACCAATGCTTCTTTTGCCAACTGTGCAGCATAAATTAAAGAATAAAGTTGGTTTCGTGCCATATCTTTGATCTGTAAGATTATCTAGTGGTGTGGAAGTCCAGTACACTGAGACTCTAAAAGCCTTGACATATATTCTGATAATCTACTGAATACAAAGCATACCTCGATAACTTTGGATGTTGTTTTTTTAGTTATATGATCAAATGGATGTAAATATTGTCACTGTAGGATGTTCCCAAGGAGGCAGGCAAGGTAATGTGTAGCTAACAAACTACTGCCTGGAGCAATCACCTCTCTCCTGCTGTTTTCTGTCATTGTGTGCGTGTGTGTGTGTGTGTGTGTGTGTGTGTGTGTGTGTGTGTGTGTGTGTGTGTATTTGTCTGTGGTGGAGCGCTGCTGGATATGTGTGCATTTGTATGTAACATCTGAAGAACATGAATCAGCAGGGCTTTTACCCTGTCACAATGGTGGAGGAAAGAAAGAAAGCAGAGCAGAGAAGAACTAGGCATGGTAAGAAGGGTATATTCAAAAGTGCATAGAGAAAATTGGATGAAGACAGAGATTCACACTGTGAGCGTTTTGTTGTATTTTGTGATTGCAGGTTATATGGAGGTGTAATCAAAAAGTTTTGCAACCGTAACTATAAATAGCAAAATTTGTACTTGATTGAAAGTTGTACACTAAGCAGTTTCCTGTATGAACAATTTTCTTTGTACCTTCTGCATCCACCATCCATAAGAAGCATTCTGCTATAGCTAACATTACAGTTGAGCCGCTGAGTGACAGCATTAAAGCTAACATCTTGTCATGCTGTCATGAGTTCCTTGTCACATCTAGATGGGTGCCTTCTTCTGCCAAACTGATTTACACCCATTTCCTTGCCTCATGTCAAAGAGAGGTGTCAATTATTGCATTTCATTTCCGCTGTCAGTGTGACATTGCTTCCGTTCTAGCATATGTCCAAAGGAAGGGATAACATTTCCATAACCGATCACCAGAGACCAACTGGTCATCTCCTCACATTCAAACTCGACTTAAGTTAACAAAACACTCATACATTACCATGCCAACAAGTCAGCTCTGCAGCAATTTTAAAAGTGGAGCAGAGCAAACTGAAAACAAATAAAGATATGAGGTCCCATTATTGTAATTACTCCTATTCATGAAGCTGATTGGCTCATTTTAAATATAGGGTTGAGTGGACCAATCAGCTGAGCAGTTTTCAGCTGACAAACCATAATGCATAAAGATATGCTAAAGTACTCAAAACCACCATTGTGGTAGTTCGGGTTAAGCCTGTTAGGGTTTCTCTGGGGTCACATTTTGTCATGAGGACACACAGCCAGACAAGATGAAAACAGTGCCAACTACACCATTGCTGCAGGTAACTATGGTGACGCTTGGAGAGTGTAGGCGTGTAGAGGGTGTAGTTGACTCAATGCAGTGCTCCTCTGTCTGTGTATGTACAAGTTCTTATTTTCCCTTTGGCCCATGCTCCACCTTTACACCAACTTTTCTGAAGTTTGGCAAGGTAACTTTTTTTTTTTTTTTGCAAAAACCTGCTAAAAAAAACTAACAAACTAAAAACTGGAACTACAGTAACTCAACTTAGCTCATAGAAGAGTAAATCTATAGCACTCAAAAAGAGTTGCCATAGTTTTGTGTTTTTCTGTGTTGTTTATTTATATTTCACTTTTCCTATATTAAACTTTCTTTATAGCCCAATTTAGTTATATTTAGCTTGTAGGGTGCTTTTTTCTATGGTGGTCCCTAGAGACAAAGCACGTATAAACTCCAAAACACTTACAAATTCCAAAACACTTACAAACTCCAAAACACTTACAAATTCCAAAGCATTTACAAACTCCAAAACACTTGCAAAATCCAAAACACGTACAAAACTCCAAAGCACGTATAAACTCCAAAACACGTGCAAACTCCAAAACACAACGGAAGTGCTCCAGGACACTAGGGGCATTATTGAGCTTTTGTTACTTAGTGACTACACAAGCCAGGAAGTACCAACGACCGGATTTGGTGCGTGGTAGTAACAGGTAAATTTTTTAAAATTATTTGAATATATATGAGTGTGGTTGTTCTAGCTTCGCAGGTGTTTTCTGCTGGTATCCAACTCCATGTGTTTGCAACAAACTTACCGTTTATTTTGCAAATCGAGCTCAACACTGCCCCTAGCATCCTGGAGCACTTCCGTTGTGTTTTGGAGCTTCGGAGCTTGTGCATGCTTTGGAATTTGTACGTACTTTGCAGTTTGTACGCACTTCGGAGTTTGTAAGTGTTTTGGAGTTTGTAAGTGTTTTGGAGTTTGCATGTGTTTTGAAATTTGTAGGTGTTTTGGAATTTGTAAGTGTTTCGGATTTTGTGAGTGTTCTGGATTTTGTACGTGTTTTGGAATTTGTAAGTGTTTTGGAGTTTGCATGTGTTTTGGAGTTAGTAAGTGTTTTGGAGTTTGTACATGCAAACTTCAAAAAACGTAAAAACTCCACAGAAGTGCACCAGGATGCTAGGCCGCAGTGTTGAGCTTTTGTTACCTAGTGGCTACACAAGCCAGCAAGTACCAACGACCGGATTTGGTGTGTGGTAGTAACAGGTAAATGAACATTTTTTTAAATTATTTGAATATATATGAGTGCTTGTGTCTAAATACACAAACAATACACATATGCTTTCAATTGTGTATGTCTGTGAAGGTTCTCAGTCATCCAGGTCATCGTAGTCAAAGGAGCTTGCATAGAAAAGCGTCTGGACTTCTTTAAGTTACTTGAAGACGTTTCACCTCTCATCCGAGAAGCTCCTTCAGTTCTAAGGTCAAATGGTGGAGTGATTTAAACCTAGTGGGAGTATCCCCCCACAGAGGGACACAAGGACCCCCTGATGATCCTCTAATCGCCTGAGCCAAGGTGTGAAACTGGGTGTAGGTCCCAATCAGCCAGAGTTTCAATTGTGTAATTTAAGTGATCGAGGTAGCTCTGTTTTGGAAGTTCAGTTAACGCTAGAAATGTGTTTTGGAGTTTGTACGTGCTTTGTCTCTAGGGGCCACTGCATATATTTATATATAAACATATATAAATAAAACCACTTTTTTTTACATTAGCAATTCCTTTTGTGCATAATTTTATATTGTTGTTAATAATAAATTAATTAAAGCAACAAAGCAACCTAAAGAGCCAGTTCGGAGCCGAAAGATCCGGCTCTTTTTAATGAGCCGAGCCGAAAGAGATGGTTCTCTAAAAAGAGCCGGAAATCCCATCACTAGCAACTAACAATAAAGAGTTAGGTGATTTTTTCTTTTTTACCTGATTTTTGTTTCTGAGAAAATTGAGATCCACATATGAGGACATTCACTTTAAATTTCGATAGAACAGTAGCAGTATAATGTCCTCGTAAGTGGATATCAGCCCCTTGTAGGGCAAAATTTAGTATATTGGTCTAGACAACATGTTACACACCGGCCCAAGGCCAGGGTGCAACACAACAGAAAGGTAAACCCTATACATAGTAACGACAAAATCAATCACACCGCGGCAGACTGACGAGGAATAGTTAATTTATTTACTGAACAGGTAGCAAGCTTCAGGGTGGGCAATGCCAAAACAACAAACAAAACACACTAGAAAGGAAAACAGAGCTAACTTACCTCCCACGATTCAAAACAAAACACAATTCTCTAACATGTCTCCCTACCCGAAATGGGAGAAAAGAGGGGAATAAAAGAAAACGGCTTCCCACCCCTACAGCTACCAGGCCCAGGTGCAAACCTTTCTCAACATTTATACTGCAGCCCCGCGCAGTCACACGCCACGACGGTCCCCCAGACACACAGCTCAAGGGAAACCAGGAAGTCTTCTCGCCGGCCCAGTCCAACCCCTTTTGTAGCTGGCCTCGTTCCTTCCTCCACCAATGGGCGGCCTCCACCTGGAAACTTGCATAACAAGCGTCACTGAATACAAATACAAACAATAACAACACCGTACTGCAACAAATGACCCGGGTCATAACACCCCCCCACCTAAAATCAAGCATCTCTTTAGAGAGATGCTGGATCAGCATCTCTTTAGAGAGATGCTGGATCTAGGTCTCCACCCGGGATAGGGCATCGGCCACAATATTATCGGCCCCTCGGAGATGCTGGATGTCAATGTTAAAATCCTGCAGTAACAAAGACCAATGCATGAGGTGCTGATTGTTATTCCTCATGCGAGAAAGGAAAACCAAGGGGTTGTGGTCCGTATAAACAACGGTTGGGGCGGGGCTGGAACTGACATACACCTCAAAATGTTGGAGGGCCAAGAGTAACGCTAAAGTTTCCTTCTCGATGGTACTATAATTCATCTGATGTTTATTGAATTTTCTCGAGAAGTAACACACTGGTTGATCAATACCCTGGTCATGCTCCTGCAGAAGTACAGCACCCGCACCATGCGCACTGGCATCCACCTCTAACTTGAACACACGAGTGAAGTCAGGGGCACCTAACACTGGGGCACTGCATAACAGGGCTTTGGCTGAGTCAAAGGCATCCTGACAATCAGAGTTCCACAAAAACAGGCGCGACGGACTTGTCAGCGCCGTCAAGGGAATAACCACGGTGGCGAAATTTTTGCAGAACCCTCGATAGTAGCCACACATTCCCAAAAAACGGCGAAGCTGACGCCGCGTAGTTGGTACAGGGAAATCCAAAACGGCCTGGACTTTGGCCATGAGAGGGCGTACCTGCCCCTGTCCCACCTGCTTCCCCAGGTAGGTAACCACAGCTTTGCCAAACTCGCATTTGGCAAGATTTACTGTCAAACAGGCACCCTTCAACCGGGCAAAAACCTCCCGTAGCGTCTCCATGTGCTCTAACCAGGTCAGTGAGTAAACCACAATATCATCTAAGTAGACCTCACATCCATGAACACCCAGTAGCACCGTGTTCATCAGCCTTTGAAACGTGGCGGGAGCATTTCTCAACCCAAACGGCATCACCGTGTATTGCAGGAAATGGTCTGGTGTCACAAAAGCTGAAATTTCCGCCGCCCGTTGCGACAGGGGCACCTGCCAATAACCTTTCAAAAGATCTAGCTTTGTGACAAATTTGGCTGAACCCACCCTATCAACACAGTCATCCATACGGGGGAGCGGAAAAGAGTCTGGTTTAGTGATGGCATTTACTTTGCGATAATCATTACAAAAACGTGAGGTTTGATCAGATTTAGGCACCAAGAGGGTAGGAATTGGATGTAACGGGGCGGGTGGAATGACCTGATTGGGCTTACCCGACACCTGGCACACATGGCAGGACTGACAATAACACGCCACATCAGACTTAAGCCCCGGCCAAAAAAAATAACAAAGCACTCGGTCATATGTTTTTTTAATCCCCAGGTGGCCCGATAGATGATGCTCATGGGCCAGACTCAAAACCTGGGGTCGGTACTCCGTCGACACCACCACCCGAGTGACCACCTCACCCCCCAACCCACCCACGGGAGCCCAATTGCGTAACAGAACCCCGTGGTCAACTTCATAAGATGCAGGACCGGGCAACGCCCCTGGCTGCAGGGCAGCAGCTCGACAGGCAGACAACGTATCATCAGCCTGTTGAGCCGCAATGAGCTGCTCCCTGTTTACCTGGCGGTAAACTGGGAGCAACCCAAAATGTGATGTCCATATATGTGGACGCCAGGTCCTAGGAGGTTAAAAAGTCAAGTTATATTTTATTTAGCATCAAATCACAGTAACAGTCACCTCATGGCAGTTTATGCTGCAATGCTAGGGGAAGAAAAAAAAGAAAAAATTCAAACAGGCACTAAAATTTAGACATTATGGCAGTAAACATATGTGACAAAACTTTGTCATGCTAGTTGAAAAAAATTACCTTTTGGCAAATGCTAAAACTGAATACAGTAATTAAATGTGTTTTTATTTTGCTATTTTTTTTACTAAAATAAATTTCTTTCAGTTTGCTACAGGGTATTTTCTTCACACTTTAACATTGCATGAGAGAGGGTCAACACTCAGTTCTTCCCTGATACTTTGCATAAATTACTGGTGTAACCATGTTTTACATCTTACTTCTCTCTTTTGCTCTAGTCACTCTTAGTAAGCAGAAATCATGATACTCTAATAAAATAAATGTGGTCACAAACACACTTAGGTAGATGGTGGCCAAAGAAGGAGGCAGAAAGCAAGGAGACAGACAGATGGAGATGGAGTGGTGGGCAGGCAATGTTGGTGATTGATGAGACTACAGGGGAGAGCTAGTCTTCTGACGTGGTGTGATTCCACTGATTTATATTTAAGGGAGTGCTCTATCGTTCTCAGAGGGGTGAAGGAAAGAGAAGAGGAAGGAATGAGGTGAAAGTGAGGACATTAGATCACCCTGGCAAACCTATCTGTCAATCAGATGGATTCTTCAGAGAGCAAGCTTGCATGTCCTGTGTTTTTCTCTGGGTCTCGGTGGAATTGTTTAAATATTAATGATTTCTTTAGGTGTGTTCACATTTTCTTTGGGTCTTGCATGTGGGGGTGGGGTCTCGTGTTGCCTGTGTATCACGCATGTTTCTTCAGCTGAATGGCAATAACGCGGTTAGCATGAACGTGCTCACGTTGCTGTGTGAAATCAAACAGTTTTATAAAGTACAACACTAAAGCTGCTGCTGAACTTTTAAGTTGCGCAGTAACAGTTCCTATGCACACAAGAGTGCCCGCATGCCCACACAGAAATGCTCCCTTGTGGCCGAAAGACACATGCTTTAAACCCTTGAAGCAATGAAAGCATTTCAGCTATATCTCCATATCTAATCATAAGACTTAAGATTATGCCTGTGACCAATGAGGATACAACGCTTTAATTCTGTGTATCTGTCACATATTCAAACCCTCATGTCTGGCTAACAGGCCATGGAAATCGCAGATCTCCATAACTAATCACAGTGCATTCAGGTAAATACAGTTTAAGTAACTTGCTCAAATACAAACTGGCTCACTTATAATATATAATGTTTAAATCCACAATTCATTTATAGTCAAACCCAGTAAATAAAAGTCAGCATTCAGTACAAAGTTCAGGACATTTACTATACAAGATATATGCATCCGTCATCCGTTACAGGCTAACACTGCATCTTCACAAGTACAGACACATACGAGAAAAAATAGAAAAACAAAACAACACACATAAATACACACACACACACACACATGCAGGGTAGACATCAAACAAAGAGACACAGACAAAGACGAAGGCACATGTAGTGATGCACATGGGAACCAATCTGTGATCACTACCAGCGTAACATTGAAGCCTCAGAGGGGAGTTGCCTTGGGCTTACCTTTACATGTATGATGAGATCAGACAGAATATATGCATGGTGTATAAAACTACAAAAACAACAACAACAACAACAAGAAAAACGTGTGGAAAATAAATTTGTGCACATTCACATCCTGTGTCATCCCATGTAAGTGAATTTAGGAGTACTGTATGTGTGCATTGTTTGAGTATATTTTGTGCCTTTGTCACTGTGAGTGCATTTTTTCAACAGTATGGCCAATGCAGAGCAATTAATAATGTAGCACTTGCAGAGGTAAAGGAAGTGTGTGTGTCTGGTGGAAGTATGGAGGAAAAGGGAAAATAGACAGTGGGAGACAAAGAGAATAAGGAGATGGGGAAGAAGGGGGAGAAGGGAGAAAGATGACACAACATAGGGACAAACAAGCCGCATCTGTAGAGGGGGAAAAGAAATGGAAGGAAAAGTACTGACTTTCATTTTATTTATTAACTGTTAGGATTTTTTTCAAATTAAAGAAAATCTTTGACCAGTTACATCTTTAATTTAAAAGTTTACCAAAAAATTCAAACTCTGTCTCATAGCAACCAACAGCAAGTGAACAGGAAGCAGGTCAGTGTCTTGCTTTGGGGTTCTCTAGCAGAATAAATGGCTGTAGTGCAGTTTGGCCCTTTCTTCTCCTCTTATTCAACATTTACATAGGTAAGTGTTTCCATCCATTTAGTGTTCATATCAAATGTTTACATATATTTGTTTTGCATGTGCACTCTCTCCTGCCAAAAAATAGAGAGATGGGATGATTCACTAAAAACACAAGCAGCTTGTGTTTCATTAATATTTCCAGGAAATGATTCACATCCTATGAAAATAAATAGGATAAAATCAAGCTGTAAAAGTAAGAATGGCTGGATATATTTTCGCAGATAAAAAGAAAAGAGATTTGAAGTGTCAGCGTTCAGGGTTCTGCTGTGGTTGGGAAGATTAAGTTGGGAGTGTATGTTTGAAAAAAGAAAAACATTACAGAAAAACACATCTCATTAATCTGAAACAATTGTGCGTTTTTGAGGTGAAGTACGGATAGAGTAAGAGAGCTATGGCTGTATACAATGTGAATTGGATTAAAGAGGTTGGGAAAGAGTCAAGAAACTTGGGGGGAGGGGGGGTTATTTTCTCTTTTTCGGGAGGCAGGAAGAATGGACCAGTGAAATGGAAGAAGAGGAGAAGGTGAAGGTGGTCAGGGGGAAAAGAGTGGAAAGAGGCATGAAGGTAGAAATAGTCTTTTGGGAGATAAGAAAGCACCAGTGAACGTCAGCACATGGCTGCATTGCTGGAGACGCACTGCAACTGTTGGGCTGAGTAGAAGTGTAGTGTGCAGCCAAACTAGAGGGGGCAGAGAGAACATCTGAGTGTGTGTTGATGCATATGTTTGTGCACATGAAACCAGTGGAAGTGTGGGTACCGAGGTGGGGAAAGGGAGGTGATGAGGATGAATGTGAGTGTGTGCACCCATGACAACGGGCGGTGGTGCAAAGTAAGAATAATAAGGGGGTGTGCTCTTTTCTGCAGACAATAGGGCCAAGGGTGGGTATGGTCCTTGGTGTGGGGGATGTGAGGATAGGGGTGGAGGGGCTTTGCCACTCAAGACGCCAAAGAATGGGCTGTGCTTCAGCAGACGTGAGGGTTGGGAGAGGTATGTTTGCTGTGGGAGAGGACAGCTGCATGTACAGTAAAAAAAGACAAAAACATAAAGAGTGGGTTAATAAAGGGGCAAGGAAAAAGGGTTGGTGAATGATAGGGATGGGGATTGATGAATAGAGGTGGGGGCATATAAGGCAATGAAAGCCGAAAAGGGGGGTGAGGAGACAGACGGGGAGGAAGAGTGTGGGGGGGAAAAAGAAGATGAAGATTGAGTCGCTGCAGTAGAGCTCCTCACCCACAAAGGAACCCCCATGCAGCCTCAGCTACTGAGCCAGAACCACTGCAGCTGTGACTGCTAAAAGAGTGTGTATGAGTGTGAGACCTAGTTAATGTGTCTGCCTGTGTGTTTATGTCAACCTGTGGTGGCAACTGTGGCTTTGAAAACCTGACCACATGCAAGACTGAGGTCTGAATCTCTGCAACGTACAGCAGAGTGGCAGTGCAGAAGTGGGTTAGAGCAGCGGAGAGAGAGAAAGGATGAGAGAGACTTGAGAGGGAAGGGCGTACAGAGACAGACGGAAAAAGAAAGAGGGTGAAAGAGCAAGAGATCGAAAGTGCCAGAGAGAGACAGTGAATAAGAGACTAAAAGATTGAGAAAAACAAAGATTAAACTAAGAGGAGATGAGGTCAAAAGGAGGAGGGAAACTGTGAAATATGGACATGGTGGAGGGAGGGAGGGAGGGAGGGAATGACTGAGGCAAGTCATGATGGAGACAAAGAGCGATAAAGGGTGGGAGGGAATGCATAGGAGAGACGGAGCAGAGTTAGGAGATGTAAAGTGAAAGTAATAGATGGAGCAGCTGTGAGAGAGGGAAAGGGATAGGAGAGTTGGATTAATGAAATAAATGCAGAGGAGGGCTCTGGAGAAAAAGAGGAGATAGGAGAAGAAGAGAAGCAGGAGGAGAAAGAGGGTAGAGATAGAAAGAGGCGGCTAAGGGGAGCAGAGGGAGAAGAAGAGATTAATAGTTTTGTAGATCTGCTCCTGTGTTGCTTCCTCAAGAGTAATGCCTTTTTCCTCCAATCCTTTCTTCCATCCTCCTAGATTCCCTTTTAAAAGGACTTTCTGGAATAGACACAGACACAGTCAAACAGATACACACACATATGTGTGTATGACACATATACACAGATGCACGCACAGTGAGTAACTGCTGTGATTCATGTAAGCTGTCTTCATTCCGGTGAGCATTTGCCAGCTCACTAATAGGAGAAATTCTTTAATACTGTGCCACTATGGATTTCAAAGCCACTTACTGTAGTTCGCATGTCTCTGAACACATTCAAAGACCTGGGCCCTCACCATACAGCCATAAATAACCCACAATGCAGAACAGGTTGCTCGGGTTTTTTGTGAAGTGTGTGTGTGTGTATGTTCTTGCGTGCAGGTGAGTCTGTTTATTTGCATGCTTGTAAGTGCATGGTCATGCAAGGAAAAGACTAAAAAGTTCCAGCCACAGGAGCTCCTAGAGAGGAACTTTGATCTTGGTGCTTATGATTAATTACCTCGGTGCTCTATCTGTCAGTGGCACTGAGGCTCCCAGGACGTTTTGTAGCTCAATATCCATCATGTACAACATCGGCCTGTTCAAAGTTTATAGTAAGGCAAGGCAAGGCAAGGCAAGGCAAGTTTATTTGTATAGCACAATTCAACAACAAGGTGATTCAAAGTGCTTTACAGAGACATTAGAAACAAAAACAAATGAAAAGCATTATTTAAAATTGATTAAAACAAGCAAACAAACTAACTAACTAATTAACAAACAAACAAACAAAACAGTATATAAAATCAAAACAGATAAAATCAGAACAGTAGATAAAATCAGTAGTTAAAATGTTAGTTTTGAAATTTAAGCTTAAAAATGTGGATTTGGTGCTTTATTCAAATGCAGCTGAGAACAGGTGAGTCTTCAACCTGGATTTAAATAAACTGAGTGTTTCAGCTGATCTGAGGCTTTCTGGGAGTTTGTTCCAGATATAGGAGCATAAAAGCTGAATGCAGCTTCTCCAGTGTCTGGTTCTGACTCTGGGAACTGATAAAAGACCGGATCCAGATGACCTGAGGGATCTGGAAGGTTCATACTGGGTCAGGAGGTCACTGATGTATTTTGGTCCTAAACCATTCAGAGCTTTATAGACCAGCATCAGAACTTTAAAGTCTATCCTCTGACGGACAGGCAGCCAGTGTAAAGACCTCAGAGCTGGACTGATGTGGTCCACTTTTTTGGTCTTAGTGAGGACTCGAGCAGCAGAGTTCTGAATGAGCTGTAGTTGTCTGACTGATTTTTTAGGTAGACCTGTAAAGATGCTGTTACAGTAATCAAGCCTACTAAAGATGAATGCATGGACTAGTTTTTCCAGGTCCTGTTGAGACATCAGATCTTTTATCCTTGAAATATTTCTTGAGGTGATAGTAAGCTGACTTTGTTATTGTCTTAATGTGTTTTTCTAAGTTTAGGTCTGCATCCATCACTACACCCAAATTTCTCGCCTGGTTTGTGGTTTTTAGGTGTATAGATTGAAGTTCTCTGGTGACCTGTAATCGTTTTTCTTTGGCGCCAAAGACTATTACCTCAGTTTTGTTTTTGTTTAGCTGGAGAAAATTGTGGCACAACCAGTCATTAATTTCCTCAATGCATTTACCAAGAGCCTGTACAGGGCCTCGGTCTCCTGGTGACATTGTGATATATATTTGTGTGTCATCTGCATAGCTTGATAGTTTATTTTGTTGTTCTTTATAATCTGTGCCAGTGGGAGCATGTAAATGTTAAACAGAGGGTCCCAAGATGGAACCTTGGGGAACTCCACATGTGATACTTGTCTGCTCAGATGTGAAGTTACCTATTGATACAAAGTATTTCCTGTTTTCTAAGTATGTTTTGAACCAGTTTAGTACAGTTCCTGAAAGACCTGCCCAGTTCTCCAGTCGTTTGAGTAATATGTTGTGGTCAACTGTATCAAATGCTGCACTGAGATCCAGTAAAACTAAGACTGACATTTTTCCACTGTCTGTATTCAGACATATGTCATTGAACACTTTGGTCAGAGCAGTTTCAGTGCTGTGGTTCTGTCTAAAACCTGACTGGAAGGCATCGTAGCAGTTATTCTGTTTTAAGAAGTAATTGAGCTGTTGAGAAACTGCTTTTTCAATGATCTTACTTAAAAATGGGAGATTTGAGATCGGCCTGTAGTTGTTCATTTGTGTCTTGTCAAGATTGTCCTTTTTCAGTATAGGTTTAATTACAGCAGTTTTTAGTGGTTCTGGAAACACACCTGATACATTAAAGAAAAGTTGACGATCTGTAACAGGTCTGACTCCAAAGTCTTTGAGACCTTTTTGAAAAAACTTGTTGGCAGGACATCTAAACAGCAGAGGAGGAGTTCAGTTGACCTAAGATTTGCCTGTTAATAGAGTTTGTATTGTTGATGGTGTTTACATTTATGCTTTAGAAATATTTACTTTATATATGCTTAAGTTTGTTGTAATTAGTTGTAGATTGTAGAGGTTTTGATCCTGATAGTCTGCAAACTTTGTGTGTATTAGACAGCACTTTGGGAGCATGAGACGTTCGTCTACCTTGTGTTTATTGTTTTATGGTAGGTTAACGCTAGTTGCGTCTGTTCTGCTCTAAGTGCTCTTTGTTTAGATGAACTGCAGACTTCCTCACCGTTTGTTATCTAGGATAGAACCATCTAGGTGAAGGGGGGGGAGAGCGTACCCTCTTCCTGACCCAAGTGATGTTTGTGTAACCCTTTGATCAGAGACACACACACACACACACACACACACATCACACACACACACACAACACACACACACACACACACACACACACACACACACACACACACACACACACAGGCAAGGTACTCTTTGTGTGTATGTAGACGTCATATGTTAATGAACTTATGCATATTCATGTAACCTCAATAAAAGAACAGTGGTACGGGAGAACGGACGAGAGCAACTGGGGTCAAGCGAAGGAACGGTGCCTGTCCGGTTCTCTCCCGTGCACGAGAAACATGAAGAAGCTTGCCTACTTGTGTCTTGCTTTGCAGTGTAATTATATTGCCTTCAACGTTCCAGCGGATAGGGTTCAAGCTACAAACCTAAGATGTCCTCCAGGTCTTTGCTGTTAATAGGGTGAAACTGTTTCATGGTGTTTAAACAGTTTTTCGGTGGACACAGTACATATCCTGGATCTGCTGTTGATGTACCAATTGCTTGTCTAATCTTTTGGATCTTTTCTGTGAAGAATTTGGCAAAGTCATTGCAGGCCATGGTTGAATGAAGTTCAGCTGCACTGACACAGGAGGGTTTGTTAGCCTGTCAACTGTAGAAAATAAGACCCGAGCATTATGGCTGTTTTTAGTGATGATGTCAGAGAAGTAGGACCTTCTTGCACTCCTCAGTTGTAAATTATAATTGTGAAGTTTCTCTTTATAGATGTCATAGATGAACCTGGAGGTTTGTTTTTCTCCATCTGCGCTCAGCTTTCCTACACTCTCTTTTTTCATTTTTACCTAGTGTGGAGTTTCTCCATGGAGACTTTTTCCTTCCAGAGATAACCTTCACCTTAATGGGAGCAATTGTATCCATTACATTTAACATTTTTGCATTGAAGCTATTGACGAGCTCATTGACTGAACCTCTGGACAGGTCAGGTGTTAATGGGAAGACCTGGTTAAAGATCTCACTACTGTCTTCAGTTATACACCGTTTTGTGATCACTGCTGTTGATATATTTGTGTGGGCTGAGATTTTACTTTCAAAGAAAACACAGTAATGATCAGACACGCCCACATCAGACACAGTAACCTTTGAAATGCTCAGGCCCTTGGAGATCAGTAGGTCAAGAGTGTGTCCTCTATTATGTGTGGCCTCTGTTACATGCTGAGTCAGCCCAAAGTTGCCCAGAGTGTTACTCAGGTCTTTAGTCCCTTTGTCCTGAGGGTTGTCCACATGGATGTTAAAATCCCCAACAATAATTACACAGTCGAAATCAACACAGATCACAGACAGCAGTTCACTGAGGTCATTAAAAAAGTCTGTGCAGTATTTGGGAGGCCTGTAAACATTAAGAAACACAACTTTGGATGGGGCCTTCAGCTGTAAAGCCACATATTCAAAAGACTGAAAACTTCCAGGAGATAGCTGCTTACATTGAAATGATTCATTAAATAAGACAGCAACCCCCCCTCCTCTCCTGCTCACCCTGGCCTCACTGATAAAACTGTAGTTAGGAGGGGTCGTCTCGATGAGAACAGCTCCACTGTTACTTTGGTCCAACCAAGTTTCAGTTAAAAACATAAAATCAAGGCTGTGCTCAGTGATTAAATCATTAATTAAAAATGTTTTCCCAGCTAAAGATCTAACGTTTAATAAAGCCAACTTAAGTGTTTTAGAGGCATTACTTGTCCCCTCGTGTTTGGGAGCAGTCTGTGGCACACAAGGTATGTTTACTATATTTAAAGATCTTTTAGAGTGCAGCTCTCTGTGTTTTGACCAGGCCACATGTCTCCTTCTGTCACCTAAAGTACAGAGATTTTAAAACCTTCTAGTAAACAGGGTCCCAGCTTCTCCTGGGAAAAGTCACCACTGCCATAATCCTCGCAGCCCGGACCCTCCACACATCACACATCAGACTGCGGAGACAGAGCATGAAGGTGGTAAGGAGGAACTAAGGGGGGCGAGGCTGGGCAATGTGACTTCGATTGCTCTGTTGAGGGTGGGGCTCGATGGCGAACCTTTGGCTGCTCTGGTGGGGGGTTTATGGGGGACAAAAAGGGATTGGGCCGGGGGGTAGATCTGAGCCCAGCATTGACCCGCTCCATCATCTCCTCAGGGACTATTGTCT
This sequence comes from Haplochromis burtoni, assembly GCF_018398535.1. Lineage (NCBI taxonomy): Eukaryota > Metazoa > Chordata > Actinopteri > Cichliformes > Cichlidae > Haplochromis > Haplochromis burtoni. The sequence continues at coordinate 62,048 of NW_024583187.1, read as the reverse complement.
GACGTCTGCCTCCTTGTTCCTAAAAAAAAAAAAAAGTGGGGAGCAATTTATGACTTCATTACCAAATGTGCAGTGATTAAGCAAGGCTCCTTCTCTAATTCACCCTGGTAAGACTTGACTTTAAGTGCCACCCACTGTGTGCAGACAAAAAGCCTCCATCAAATTATGTTAATGTTGATGTAAAACATTTATGGCTTATACTTCTTAGTTCTGAATATTTTGCATTTCTATTCCTCCGACTCTGGCTTTGGGCGCTAACCTGCAATACCACTGTGTTCCTTCGGCTGAAGTTGAGCACTTTCATCATTAATATTTAGCTCTGGAATGCTAATGATCTCTCTGAATCATATCATCACGCCACAACCTCCAATTAACCTCTCTGGAATGCCATCATACCCACATTCACACAAAGACACACACACACACAATCTCACTCTGGGACTCCCTGCCTTTCCTTCCCTCACCTCTTTTTCATCTCTAACTCTCTTTGGCACATTTTGCCTCTCAAAGAATGTATGCTGAGACAGTTTTCCCTCTCATGTTTGCGTATATATGTGAATGCACATCCTGTGGTGTCCAAGCCTGAAAGACAGCTCCTGCCTTTCAGAGTTCATCTTCACTCAAGAGAGATCCAAGGCCTGTCTTCCATTTGTCCTTGGTACATTTTTAATAAAGCTAATCTGAGATTGGTGGATGAACCTCGTCACCTGCCTGTCATTCTTTCAATTTTCATTCTATCGACATTACACTTTATGTGTGAGAGGCAGAGGGAGCCTTCTCTCGGGAGTGAATGTGGTTTATTATAGATGATTTTTCTTTCCGCCTTTGGTTTGAAATTCACAATACTGTGTCCTCATAAACATGAGTTCAGGCATGTTTTGCCTGCAAAATATCTGCAGTCAAATATCTTTGAAACTCATACATGCTGTATAAGTCCTTCTGTTATGTTAAGAATAGTATGATTTGTCCATAAAAGGCAGGGTATGAACTTGACATTTAATTAGATAGCATTTATTTTTAAGCGAAGCCCTCTTTGATGTTAACATTTTCATAAGACAGTCTTTTGAAAGCAAATCTGCCTTCACTGATTTTCCACAGAATAAAACTTTGCAGTGACCTTGAGAGTTAAGGCCCTGAGGGACTGTTGCTCTTCCAAAAGCTAAGCAGCAGTTGAAGTTTTAGAATAGGTTTAAATCTGTGTTGTTTGGCTTATAAAGTTCTGCAAATTGTGTCCAAACCTTTGGTTTACGTGACACCAACTTGCCGTCTGGATACCGCCAGTATTCCTATAACATGCATTCTTCAATGCTAATTTCCTTACTTAAAACCAGTTGAGGCCCAAGGGTCTTTCTGAGGTTCCTGCTCGAAAATGACATGCCCAAAATAAATAGAGCATTCCTCTGCAATTACAAACTCTTTATAAACAATTTTGGTATCAAAATGAAGGCAACACTGAGATTTCATCAGATGTATAAATATTAAATCAGATGTTACTGTGTTAAAGTTACTGAGGCTGGAACAGAGGAAAATCAAGTAATTTTTTTTCACATTTATTTTTGGATTTTATTGGATATAACAACTTTGAAAATATGTCTTTCATTACAATGTGAACATGTTGGTCTGCGGATATTCATTTAAAGCTAATACTAACATTTGTTACATTTACATTAATAATATGGATTTTTCTTGTTTTGGGGACATTATTGCCAAATATTACTAAAGAATCTACTTTAGTTCCTGAGATGCCAGGGGTGCGTGAAGAACTCAGTGTATAAAAGACACAAAACACAATGTATTCTGAAAAGTTGCATCAAGAACTCAGTTCGCTGACAGTGATGCCAATCTCAGTAACCATTTACATGACTGATTGTACAATAGAGAAATGTAAATGACAGTTAACAGACAACAGAGTTAGTGTGGGTGTCTTTCAGACACACCTGCCAATGTGCTATTAGAAGGTTCATAATTTCAGTAGGCCAGTTAGGGCGCATCTCATCTACAGTATAGTTGAATTGGTGTTGGTTTAATGCAGACATTTCTTCTACTTTATCAAGAACTACTTTTAAATCTAAAGAAGTTGTGGTTTAGGATGACCAGTTCTACATTGAAGCTGTTTTCAGCTCCTCCCTTGCCACAAGGGTTCACCACAGTGGGCAGCTCTGCATGTTTGGTTTTGCAGATGCCCTTTCTGACATAACCCCAAAGGAATTTCTGTCTCCGCTTGGAATTGAATTCAACAAAATATCACTAGAAAGACAAGAATCTGTTTATTTACATATTAGAATCATTATTAAAATAATAATTACAAAACAGTTCAACAAAGTCAAAAAGAGTCTAAAGCTCATTCCTCTAATTTGGCCCCAGCTGTCTGTTAGGTTTGATCTTTTTAAGAAGAAATACATTAACTATTTGATAAAGGCACACAGTTGAAGTGCTTAGAGTCCTGCTGATCAAACTGACAATTTATATCAAACTTTTTTGTTGAAACAGTTTTGTTGAGACTCTCTGTTACTTTTGACTCACTGCCTCATTAGTCATCCCAAGTATTTGAACCATCACTAAATTCCGACACATGATTTTAGACAAGTTTATTGTACTCTGTGCCTGCTGTGCAAAAATGCTATTAGCCAAGACAGACATTCAAAGATCAAGTCTAGATGCTTTTCACAGCAAACTAGAGATCAAAGCTGAACAAGTAAGGCTTACTGCGTAGTTGACTTACATTTAACAGATATACAAAAGTACAATGAGACGCTTTATCATCATAATACACTGTTATTATAGTTAAAAAAAAAATATATATATATATATATATATATATATTAGTATTAGAAAAGATATTATGCCAAAGCTTATGTACTCTCTCTCAGCGCAAAATAAATAACATCTTCTTACCAAAGCATATGCAAAGAGAATCAAAAGAGGCTTAAGATTTTTTTCAAGATTATTTTTTAACTGAAGTGTTTTCTGTATTTCTTCTAAATTAAATAGCTTAGTCTTAATATTCTCTACAAGAAAAGGTGATTTGGGCAGCCTAACCTGGTGTCTGTTTAAGAGGTGTAATAATGTGTAAAAATGTCAAAATTAATGACCAATAAGCATGTATCCTATGAACAGTCTTATTGATTTACATTTTTGATTTTTATACAGACAAGATACAGAAGCACATTCTACCACTTTTTGCGGAATTTGTGCAAAATCAAATGTAGATCAAAAATTGGGATATTTCTGTGTCCATGTTTACTGTAAAACAACAAGTAGATAAGTGCCTTATTGTGTTTCACTGACAGTATTGCCAACTACTGCAATACACAGTGGAGGAAAAATTTAATTGTCAGAATCACTCTAAGTTGTCGTGTGTCCCTAATAAATGGCCTGTATTTGTATAGCGCTTTACTAGTCCCTAAGGACCCCAAAGCGTTTTACACATCCAGTCATCCACCCATTCTCACACACATTCACACACTGGTGATGGCAAGTTACATTGTAGCCACAGCCACCCTGGGGCGCACTGACAGAGGCGAGGCTGCCGGACGCTGGCGCCACCGGGCCCTCTGACCACCACCAGTAGGCAACATAATAAAGCTACTACTTAATTCCTAGTAACAAAATTTAATATTAGAGGAGCCTCACACTGAGTCCCACATCCCCCAGCCCCGTCAATATTTCTACGGCCTCTTTATACACTTACTCTAGTCTTACTAATGTATTGCAGTACATAGTCTTGCTCTCTTTTGCATCTCTTGCCTTCATTTCTCTCCCTCTCTCTCTCTTTTGTAGCAGTGATTGTGATGAATTGAGTCATCTTAAGTGTTTCCTCTCTGTGTGCATCCCAGGAGGATTTCAATCCCCCTCTATTTTCCCTTGTCCCCTTCACCCCACCACCACTGATTCTCTACACTTTCTGCGCACTCATCTCTCTATCCTTTACCTTAGTGCAGTTGTTCTCTGCTTCTCTTACTCCTCACTTTATTCCTGTCTCTCTCTCACCGTCTCTGCCTCTATTCCCATCCTTAATTCGGAAAGCATTACTCAAATCACAATAATGCTCTCAGACCGCTCCCCCACCCCCACCACCACCCTACACTAAATAGATGATTTGCAGAATGGAGAGTGAATGGGTATTAATAGTATCAAGCTATGGATTGCAGTGCATATTAAATGAAATCCATGGCGGTCTCTGAAGATGCTTTTCATGTATGCAATTTCCAAGGTCATGACCTCCAGTTGTTCTGCATCATAATGACACCACTGGTAACACTCAAGCCATCATCTGGGAGAAAATTACAGCGATGTTTTAATCAACTCTTGGAAATGTTTTGGAAAATTAGTAGTTGCCAAGACATCAGATTTTCATCATATATGAAAAATAAATGTGAATCCTTAGAACATTCAGTTCCACCCACGGTCTCTTCACAAAATTCTTTGTCACACCCTTGCCTTGTGGGTCTTTGCTTAATATAGGAGAGAACTTCAGTGTGAAATGTATCTGCAGTACAGCACTTGGCGGTAGATGCCTTTGATTTGCCAATCAAGATGGTGACTTTTGAACGACCGCCACTGTATGGCAGAGACAGCCAGCCAGAGGGCTGTCAGCGTTCAAAGCCAAGGGCCCTCTCAGTTAAACAGTCTCAGTGTGCCACTACTCGAACATTTCCAAAGATGGCACATCAATGAGCTGTTGTTGTTAGATTGCATACATCTGTGCATGCACAGATTTGATCATACACAAAGAATAGTTTGTACCTCAAAAACTATGTGTAGCCACAAATACTGTACATGCATCCATAGACACAAACATGCACGTACTCACAACACACTACAATGAAGCTTCGTGGGCTGGATGGGTTGGCAGATGACACTGTTTAACGCTGTCTCCTCTGTGCTGTGCTTTGCCAGCTCTGCCATGGGATACAGCCAGGTGAAGGAAGTAAAATAGCAAAAGAGACAGTGAACAAGATTTGTACTTTCGTGTCGGCACAACATGGCTGTGAAGAAGGGAAGTGGAAAACAACAACGTGTTAGTGTGAATAAGAGGTGGCTCCAAAAACAGCAGAATAAAGATGAAAGATTAAAAAAGGGGGCAATGTGGTAGAAAGTAATAAAATAATTAAACACGAAGACCCATGTGGGGGGATATAGAATGCCAAAAGTACAAAAAGAAGTTAAATTGCTGGCTGAAAAAAGCAGGTGTTGATAACTGTGAATCAGTGCCACTTTAACTGTTCAAAAAAAGCATTGTGGTAACAATTTCAAAGCAAAGAACAAAGAGTAAGCAGTGAAAATACAAAAGAAATGGCTGCAATGGGGGAAAATGAACACCCTGAAAAGGAGATTTATAGGTGGCAAAAGAGTTATAGTGAACATTAAAAAGATGGAACACCTCAATGGAAAAGAAGGCAGAGTAAAAGCAAAAAAATAAAAGGAAGATTAAATCACCATTAGTGTAAATACCCTTAATGCTTTAAGTTGGCATCTCAACACAGTGTTCGTATTCCTTTCATACCTGCTTCCTGTGATTTTGAAACCCCAGTGACACGCCACTTCACTTACATCCATCTCCCAATGAGGCTCCTATTTATGATGTGTTGTAATAACTGGGATGATAGATTGCAATAAATTGCAAGACATTGTAGGTAATGTGGTGCAATACCATTTGTACATGGTATTGCATGCAGCTGTATAATATACTCTTAGCAAAGTTTGATAAGAAAGAGTGAACCTGGTGCAGAAACACACACTGAAGTAATGTTCACAGAACTAATAGGTTTGTCATCTAGTTTCAGTAACGATGGTCACTATAGTGATATTTTAGATAACATGTGATTTGTGGGAAAAAATAATCTAATTTATAGGGTGAGTATTTGAATCCCTGCGAAGTATTGTTCTTAATATCATTTTGTGATTAAAAAACATTTTATAATATTTTTATATTAAACATGAAATTTGATCAGTGGTGAAATGACATAAGTATAACAGAGAGTACTATTTTAATCCATCCATATTCCCACATAAAATGGAAATTAAAAACTGAAAGTGCTTTATTCTTTACAGTTTTAATGATACAACGTTAGCGTATGTTTAAGATTTTACAGGATTGTATCCCAACAAAGTTAGTATTTAAAAACTAAATATAACAATGACAATGAAGCGGGTTCGGCTGATCTTCAAGGCTTGAGGGTTACACAGTGTATAATGGATTCACAGTATAAATTGCCAACAGGGCTGAGAAAACAAACAGCAAGATCCGATGGAGACTGTTGGTGATTTTCTGGAGTTCACGTCTTGAGATATGAATTTCAAAAAGTTTTTTTATTAAACATGTTCACATTTGACAGTCACAGAATCAATCCCCAAATTATGTTTTTTCTCGATGTCCTTCAACTATAAATGAGATAAATTAATACTTAAAATCTTGCTTACAAGTTTGAGTGAGCTCTAAGTGTCTATCGATAGTCCTAACTACTTATCCTTTGTTGAATGGTAGACTGGAACAAACCTTTTAGTAGGGGGGTGCTCATGTATCATAGCCACAGAATCAATGAGATTCTATTCTCTCAAAAATGTGCGTATTTAAAACATTTATATTGCAACACGTGCACATGCAGCACAGAAATGTTTATATGAATTTGTTTTTTTTGACTCAGATGCTGAAACTACACATATGTGCCTTTCTGAAATGTATATTTCTAACCCTATATTCTGCACCATGGTTTGCATTAGATCATGCATTAAAAAAAAAAAGTAATAGGAGGCAAGCCTTTTAGTGTGTTGGTCATATTAAAGCATATATGGAATTTTTGGGGAATATTGGAATATTTTTTTATTCATTCATTTGTTGCTAACATCCATGTTTCTGAGTTAATCCAACATCCAAACTTTAGGTACCTCAAAAAATAGAAGAAAAGGCACTGGACTGGGCAACATCCATATAAAAGCGGAATGCAGGTAAAGGAAGAAAGTGTGAGACTGAACTAAGTTCAAAAGTATTCATTTTTAGTATGGATGAAACAAGCTGCTTTTATGTGTTTTGTTTTGGTTTGGTGTTCAGTTCTTCATGTGCCAGCAGTCTTGGCAGTAGTTAAAGGAGCTGTACTCTGCCTGTCTGGAAAAAAAAACATTGACACATAGTCCAGTGAGAAAATCTAAATTCATCCGTGATGCCATGTTTAAAGTTTTCTTCATTCATTATCCTTTAAAATGAATTGTTTACTCTAGTGGAACACTTGCAGATGTGTTCATACTAGAAGTATTCAAGGTTGCAAGGACTGTTACAGATGCAATGCATGTATGAGCTAATTTTACATTAAACTGAACAAATCAGCGTGGACTATCAATAGCCTAATACACTATTGGAATTAACAGAAAATCTGCAGTAGGCACTAAAATCTTTTGCCAAAGTTAAACTTCATATATACAGTGGTGTGAAAAAGTGTCTCCCCCCTTCCTGGTTTCCCAGTGCTTGACATGTTTGTCACACCTACATGTTTCAGATCACTAAAGACATTTCAATATCAAAAAGATAACCAAGATAACCTGCGTAAATACAAAATGCAGTTTTTAAATCATGATTTCATTAATTAAAGAAGAAAAGCTATTCAAACCTACCTGTTCACATGTGAAAAAGTAAACTGCCCCACACCCCTGTTGGTCAATCATGAGTTAAATGTGATTAACCACATTTTTGTAGTGCTGAGTTCAGTTTCACTAAACACACTCAGACCTGATTCAACAGGTCTGCTGGCAAACCTGTTGAATCAAGAAATCACTTATATATAACCTGTCAGACAAAGTGAAGCAAGCTAAAAGAGATCAAAAAGTAACACAACATGAGTCATTATATGCAAATGGAGAAATCTTGGAACAGTGATGAACCTTCCCAGGAGTGATCGCCCTACCAAAAGCACACTGACAAGTCATCCAGGAGGTCACAAAAGAACCCAGATCAAGATTAAAGAACCACAGGTTTACATGTCTCAGTTAAGGTCCGAGTTCATGATTAAAAAATAAGAAACAGTCTGGTCAAAAGTGGCATCAATGAGAGAGTTCAAGGACAAAACCGCTGCTGACCAATAAAACCACAAAGGCTTGTCTCACATTTGCCAGAAAACATCTTGCTGATCCTCAGTACTTGGGAAAATACTCTGTGGGCTGACGAGACAAAAGTTGAACTCCTTGGAAGGTGTATGTCACATTAGATCTGATGTAAAAGTAACATAGCATTTCAGAAAAGGAACATCATACCAGCAGTAAAATATGGTGGTGGTAGTGTGATGGTTTGGGGCTCCTTTGCTGCCTCGGGGCCTGGAAGACTTGAGGTAGTAAATGGAACCATGAATTCTGCTGTCTACCAAAACATCCTGAAGGAGAATGTCTGGCCATCTGTTCGTGTTCACTTTTGTTCTGCAGCAGGACAATGGTATAAAACAGCAAGTCCACCTGTGAATGGCTTAAGAAAAAAAGTGTGTAAATACACATTGCCAGTTATCACAAATGCTTGATTGCAGTTTTTGCTTCTAAGAGTTGCCTGACCAGTTATTAGGTTTAGATAGCAATCACTTGTTCCCCTTTATAAAAAAGACCTTCATTTAGAAACCGCATTTTGTGTTTCTGTGTTTTATCTTTGTCTAATATTTACATTTGTTTGCTGATCTGAAACATTTAAGTGTGACAAATATACAAAAAATAGGAAATTATGAAGGGGACAAACACTTTTTCACACCACTGTGTGTGAAAAAATGTTTGCCAGGAAGTTTAAGTTCTACATCTAAAAAAATCATATTGACTCTTTGCTCCTTCCATCTGAAATGTTTAAGAAAAGATATTTTTTGGTCAAGCATGCAGTTTAATCGTCTTAACCATATGTTGCTGAGTTCTCTCAGTTTTTTGTGATGCAGTGTTCCATTTCATAAATTAATTACACATATTAAATGCAACTTTGCACATGGCTGCTAGAGCTTGCTCAGCTAAACTCAACTGCAGGTCCATAATAAAAGCTGGCACGGATGAACTATCTGGATGTGTTCTGGCAGAGCATATTCTCCCATGTATGTATTTACATACATATGAAAAGCGCAGCATGAAGAAAACAAAGAAAGTGATGTGGGATTTTTTTTCTTCTAGAAAAAATTTCAGGTTGCCTATGCACATATTGTTATCATCATTATGATTATTATTAGTAGTAGTAATGGCCTGTATTTGCATAGCGCTTTACTAGTCTCTAAGGACCCCAAAGCGCTTTACACATTCAGTTATCCACACATTCACACACTGGTAGTAGTAGTAGTCATCAGCTGTCCATCCATTCACTGCTGGAGCCTACTCTATGGGCTAAACATGACGATAAGTAAATATATATTAATGCACGAAGACAAAAACTCTAATGAAATATCTTGACACTTTTGCTGACAAATATAAATGATGATTTATCCAAATTAATATGTTAATTTAACAAATTAAATTAAAATGTCTGGTTGATCATCATGACTGGTGACTTGGAATTGTTATCGACAACAGAAATGCAACTACTCAAAAAAGCACTGAAAAGGCCCATGGCGGCTTTCAGTGCTCTAAATGTTGTGAACAAATTCAATGAACCCAGGTAGACAGTAGGAGTAACTGCAACTCTCAAGGTTGCCAAATGTCTTTTCCCCTTATTAAACAACAGTAATAATAATAAATGCAACATTAAACTATTATTATTATTATTATTATTATTATTATTACTACTACACTTTAGCAGATCAGGACTACAGAACTAAATTTAAAAGCTGGAAGTATAATGACTTGAATCAGGTAAAGCCAGAAACATTTTGGAGTCATAATATATCGTTCATAAGTGCCATTGAGCTATTTCATACACTTCAATACTAGCCTCACACTCAAGCTGTAGTATGAGGAAGCTGTAGACGCTCTATTTAGTACTGTTTTTGTTTGCTGATTGCAGAATTTAATATAATGTTAACGTGTGCACTGAACTACAATGTGATACACTGAGGTTTTACTCTCAACTGTGCAGTGTCTTGATGACTCCTCTTGCATTTCAGTTGAAGGAGAGGTGTGGTAGAGGGCTTAGTGAGCCCAGCTAAGCAGCAAACAGCACTCTTAGTTGCAATCTGGTTACTGCAATCTGCTTTTCACAGAAAAGGTGTGTGTCTCATGTGGCCCACTGCTTTCTTTCTATTTGGTGAAAGCAGAACACCATACCACCCGAAAACACATAATCTCCCTCAACCTGCTGATCACACAGACAAACAACCTGTGTTTAAAGGATGTCATTAATGTCAGACCAGACAGAAAAGACCAAAAGTGTTTTTTCCAATTCTATAACTCCTAAAGGTTGGTGACCGTTCCTTTGTTTTCCTTTCCTTTCCTTTCATGTTTCTCTTTAAAGTCAGTATAAAAAGATCTGTTTCAATTGCTGAGCTGTAATTTGGCCTGGTTTCCATGCAAAAGGCTACAGGCTACCAAGCATCTGCATGTAGGGTGGGGCATAGGGCTGTGCCATATAATATTGTCCGACTATAACGGTATTATTTTTTACATTACGTCAAAATGTCATATTGCAATATTATTGCTATAGCAGTGCCATAGGTTTAGATTACTAAGTGCCTTAGTTCTTAGTAAGCAAGCCCAGGCATGTCATATGCTGTGTCATTTGATTTTGATTCACAGTGTGTCATCAATGACAGTGACTAATTGGAAACGAAGGATAAAAAAATGCTTATATTGCTTATATCATCATTATATATATA
>NW_024583187.1:47517-50319 GCF_018398535.1 Haplochromis burtoni | reverse complement strand
TATTCAACCAGTGGGGTTGAATCCTATCCCCAGAATCATACCAACAGGTATCAAGGAATCAAAGGAATCAAAAACTCAATAATATCATTAAACCTTGTACAATAGTAAAGAAATCAAAGAGGAATCCAAAAAACTCAACTTCAACAAATTTCAAATTCTTAACAGTATAATAACAAAATCCAAACAGAAACCCAAATTCCAGTATACTAAACCAAATCAAAAGCAAAACGACAAAACCTTAGGGCTTGAACAGTTGTCTAATGCATAGCATTGCTCAACAAGCTAATCCAACACAAAAGGTAGAGTGTTTAGAGTGCATCCTTGGGTGCAGAAGCATGTTCTGCTTTGGTTGTTTGTTTTGGTTTACTCCCTCTATCCAGTGTTTCTCTTAAAATTCTCTCACTTCAAGGCTAACCAAGTGCACAGCACTTAAACAAGGAGACAGCTGGATACCTCTGAATGCTTTTTTTCTTATAGCTGACATCCAGGAAATGGTGGCTCTACAGCCTCACACATCCTCACACTCACACACATTCATCTGTACACTTGGACAGACACTTGGGGCTGACATTTCAAACTGTCAGAGAGAATGCTGTCAAACTGTGCGTTGTCGTGGGACATGCCTACATGCGGATGTGTTTCCTTGTGTGTAAGGGTGTGTGAGTGTGTGATTGCAGGCATGTGTTTTGCTGGAGTGATTGCTTTTGATTGTCTGTTGCAAATTTATTAATTTACTAATTTATTTTTGTTGTTGTTATACTGTATATCTATATGCAATCACAGATATGCACTTCCTACAGATTACTAGCTGAACAACACACATATGTGGTCCAGTCCCTTTGAACCCCCACTCGCGCCCCGCCGTTCACTGCACATACGTACACCCTCACCCACTCCCTTACACACACACACACACACACACACAAACACACACACACACACACACACACACACACTTATCAAATTAAATAAAGTCAGCATTTTGCAGCCAGTCGGTTGCAGGGAAATAAAACACCATGTCATTTAGTGCTGATGGGATGGAGCCTCTATAAATAGTTATTTCCTGCTTGGCTTTAATTAAGTGGCACTACTGTCAGCTGTCACAGAACACAATTATCAAGCAGACCCATTTAGCAAACTAACCCCTTCGCTGTGTCTCTGTCGATTTATCCCTCCGTCGGTCTGTCACTTTGCTCTGTGTGCTGTCTACTTTAATGCCCATCTTTCTATCCCCATTATCCCCATTTCACTGCTTTGGTGTGTTTCTGTCTGCTATTGTTGGTCAGTTTATCCAAGAGTGTTTACCTTGCTTCATCTCTCTTTATTTTCTTCTGTCCACCAAGCCTTTTTGCCGTTCTCTGTTCAGTTTTCTCAATGCTCCCCATTTTCCCCTTTCTCTTCTAATCTGCTGCAAGTTTTCTTCTCTGACAGCTTGTTTCATCTTCCTTCCTCTGCACTGGCATCTACCCTGTGCTCTGGCTTTTTTAGGATTTTTTTCTCCTTTCTTCGTCTTCTTTCTCAGACTCACATGTAACTGAGTTTTCCCATCCCCCAGTTGTGTGTAAGCACATTTGACCACGTGTGTGCATGTACGTAAGTGTTTGAACACCGCCGCTATGTTTACTTATAAGGTCTGGTGCAGTTCTGATTGGAGCTACACTTTCTGTCTCCATCTGAAATCTCTGAAGCATGTTATTCCCCTGGCGCATGAAGTTAGAGAGAAAGAAGGAGCAAGCAGAAGAAGGAGGGAAAGAGCAAAAAGCAAAGAGGAAAAGAGAGATGAGGGGATGTGTGTGAAGGGGTGGAAGGGGGAGGGGGTACCGAAGACACGGAGAGATAGAAAGAGCAAGGGCAGGAGATGGAGATGCCGAGAGAGCAGGATAGAGAGGCAGAGAGAAGGACACTGCAAGGACAGTGCAGAGGAAAGAGAGGGGAGTAGGAGGAGGGAAATGCACTCAGGGACACACAAGAGAGAGAAACACACAAACATTCATGCACACACACACACCTACACACACACACACACAAGCTTTGGTATACATATCTCTGGCCACTGAACCACCCACAAAGCTGAATTTATGTTGTGTTTCACATATATTGATAGACGATCAGTCTTTATCACAAACATTCCCGGGATACACAAGCCCTCATTTCCGCTGACATACTAACACCAATACACAATTAATCTTTCACCCATACACACACTTACAGAAAAATGACAGAAAGGACTATAAAAAAGACTCTGGTTAAGGCTGCAACACAGGTGGATAAATAGCATGTTTTCATATTTTTACTCTTTGTGTTACACGTACTGATAGAAATGCATGCACACTCAGGGGTGGTAAAGCCTAGAGTAAACTATGGGTTGTCACAACTGGAGTTTTGATGGATTTAACACTCTGGAATTGTGCAAGAGGCAACAACAGCTTTGCACAGAGAGGAAGGACATCAGATACACACATACTTGCACCGTAAAATATTATCAGTACTCACACATGCTCAAATACAAATATAAAATCCTACAACACCTTGTAACTTAAGACGGTTTCATCTTTGTGCCCACGTGTATGCAGACATGGATGCCCGCACACATACTCTGCCACTCACCGACTCTCGTTCACTCTCTCTCACACGTGCACACACACACACACACACACACACACACACACACACACACACACACACACACACACACACACACACACACCGTGCATGCAAGGAGACACATTCTGTGTTTTTGGGTTTTTTTTGCATTTTACTGGGGCATATTTATCCTTTACAGATATATGAGGTACAAAAAAA
>NW_024583187.1:44281-47497 GCF_018398535.1 Haplochromis burtoni | reverse complement strand
ACACACACACACACACACACACACACACACACACACACACACACACACAGATGCGAGAAAGTCCAATTATCAGCTGGCATTCCTCTCTCAGGGTAATTTAATGCATTGGGTGAGAGCTTCTCATTTATGTTTGGTAATTACACTCTCTCTGCTTTACACTCGCTTTAATAAGCTCTAACTTCACTGCATAAACCATTAGATTACATTCACACACACATACACACACACACAGAGAGTCACACATACAGACGCATACACCCACCTACGCATGCAGATGAACATTTAAAGGTACACTGACTAGAAATGATGCTTGTATTTTTGTGACACCAAAACATATCAATCCCAGGTGAATGTATACATTCCCACATGTGCAGATCCATGCAGAATCTCTCCCCACCGTTGAGCATTCCTACATCCCACTAACTACCGACCTCCTATCATTTTCCTCACATTATCATTCATTACATTATTGCACTTGTTTTGATGCTTGGCAGTTTTCCCCCTCTATAATTCATTTCTTCGTTTGAATTTTCATCAGGGATTATGTTTTGCGTTATGGAAATGCCTATGATTACTATTCATTATGTGGTTTCATGACTCAGAGTCTTTTAAATTTATGTGTATGTTTGTGTGTGCGTGTGTGTGTGTGTCTGGATGTGGATGTGGAAGCTCTTTAATTCAGAAGGCTTAAAGAGACGCAAAAGTTATGTGTGAGTGTTTCTGCATGTGTGTGTGTGCTGGTGTGTGCTTGCATATTTCTTAAACTTGAGAAGTCGTGACTCTCCATCAGTGACAGAGCGGCGGAGTGTGTGCTGAGACTGTCGATGGAGCATCTGAGAGACCAAATTATAGCTGTGTCATCTGCTTCACTTCCCGTTTGAGAAACCCACTGCATAATCACCCACCTCTTTCCAGTTTCTGATGCAAATATACATAAAATTGGTCTCTAGTGACTTGGTTTCTAAACAATAACTCATAAAAACAGATGGGATTCATATTAAAATCAAATCGGATTACATAAAACAAGAGTTCCCGCAAAAGTCACCTTATTTATTAGCAAAGAAACATTATAAATTCTTCTTTTTCTCAGCTGCACAAATTCTGCATTTTTTTATCCCATTGGAAGATGTCATTCAAGTATAAGCCTGGAATCTCATGTAATGAAAAACTGCACACATATTCTTATTTGAAACCATACTTGTAATACAAAAATATGGTCAATGAGTCCAATGAAATGATATTAAGACATTCATACTTGTTTATCCAAGCAGTGTCTAATTTTTGCAGCAATGGAGTCGTCGATACAGAAGGCACATGTGATGCTCTCTATCGTGTGCTTTGAGTAGAAAAACAATCACAATGAAGCAAAAATGGCAGAAATGCAAATATGTACTTTTACAAATATGTATAATTTTGTTGACAACACTTAGTGGATATAAATTGAATGGTCTACTCAAACTCTGAATATTCCCAATCATGAGTCCTGTTTTCTCACATAGTATAGGTAATCCATGTATAGACCAGCTGTAGACATTTCGAAATTCCATGCTATATTTAAGTAGTGAGCAAAACTGAACTAGTTGCAGTTGTGATATTGACCCATAGCAGAGCGGGCAAAGTGTGGCTGGATGTGTGGAAAGCTGGGCAGGTTGCTGACTGTGCAGAGGAGCAGGGTAACTGTAGCTATACTGAGCAGAGAGTCCAGAGAGAGCTAATTCAAGGAAATACAAAGTGAAATCTGGAGCAGAGCAGTTGCATTGGATGGGTTTCAGGCCTTAAGAGCACAGATGAGGAGGGCTACGGACTGGTGGCCCCATTATCGTTGCAGCATTGGTTGTGTTGTGCATAAACAGTGATGGTCTTACTATTTACACCAACCCTGAGGGCATCCATGCTCGCTGAACGATAGGTGTCGCCACTAAAAACTCGAAACCTCTGGATCAGCGCTGGTATTGGAGGAGAAAGAGTCAAAACCGGAAGCAAATCACAGTTTTTCCAAACTATTGCAATATCTTCTTCCGTATAAACTGTGAATCTCTGAGTTAGCTATCCTAATATATCATCAAATTGTCAATAAAAACTCATGTTCATGTAGCCAACTCTGTGGTCAGTCTTCTTTGCCATCACTGGTAGTGTTCCAGGACAAGGCCAAAATGACTCCCTCTGGCAGTTCTAGTGTTATTAATTAAAGCCTTAATACAGCTTGAACATTTAACACTTCCTCAATTTGAGGGAAAAGTTTACTTTTGATCACTAGCTTTACTTTTGTTAAAAGTAAAGCTTTACTTTTGTTAAAAGTAAAGCTAGGCAGTGTATTGAAATGTAACTTCAAATTAACAGTTCTCCAGTATCACTCTAGCTTAAATGTTAGATGCATGTCATACTCCACTGAAAATGCATGTAAGTATGATTGGTTCTGACACTGTTTGATGCAGAAAAAAATAAAATATGTGATGAGTTATAATGTTGAGCAAAATGCTGGTATTATGAAACTGGAAGGAGAGATGAACAAGTTAAAGGCAGGAAGGGAAAAGGCGTTAAAGCTAAATATGACTGGACAAAATGTATGGAATTAGGAAGTTCTTGAGATAAATTTTTGCTAATTACTAAGATGACAGAAAGAATGTTCAATCTTGAAATTGCCCATGTCTTGAAGCTGTCAGTCCACACAAAGGCCAAACCATTAATTAGTTTCAGTTAGTGTACGACATAAATTTTATAATCTTTTTATCTGTTTATTTCTTGATGTGGTGCCAACAACATGTCAAAACTGCATGTGAATTGCATCACTGAACCTGTGCACAATAGCTGTGTTAATTACTTAAATCAATACAAGCTCAGTATTGGGTAAATATTGTTTTGTGAGGGCAGGCAAAGATCAGTTAGACTAGAGTAGAGTCTCAATTACTAATCATTTTCGACATACAAGCCCTCTACATTCATTATTCAAATAATGATTGCTCTAGATTGCCCATTAACACAATACATCATCGAAATACTCTATTCAAGTATGCTTTCTATCCAAATACTCTTCCAGTCTTTTATCTATTCCTCCGTGGCCATAACAGCCTGTTATGGCCTTCTGTTAGAGCTAGTTATAGACTTTAAATACTGGAATGCAAAGACAATCTATTTTTTGCTTCTTTAGAGTGTGCCATGATAGACATAGCCCATACACACACACACACACACACACACACACACACACACACACAC
>NW_024583187.1:25356-44261 GCF_018398535.1 Haplochromis burtoni | reverse complement strand
CACACACACACACACTCACACACACAGCTCCATTAGTTCTTGGCACTTGGTGACACAGTTGCAAAGGGAATCACCTGACTGGATTTGAATAATGCAAAAGTTTACATCTTGCCAAACTAGCATTGGCTTTATGCCTTGTGCTATGTTTTCCCCCTCTATTGCTCCTTCCTATTATCTGTAATCTCTATATTTATATTTGACGTTTAACATCATATTTTAATAGTATTTTATGTCTGCTCTCTAACTCACCAGCCTCCATTCCTTCCTGCATTTGCATGCACACAACCTGGATCCAGCCATAGCCCCATTTCTTTTTATAAGAGAAACCCAATCTTTTAATTTATGATTTTTTATTAATCACTAATAGCTTATTCTTGAATACCAGTGTCAAATTAAAGTTCAAGGTCTGTCTTGACGAGATAGGTTTTAGCCTGCCAAAAGTCTGTATTAAGTGAAAATTGACTCACACACACATATCTAAAAACGCAGATCCTACAAACTGCACAAATACACACACACACACACACACACACACACACACACACACACACACACACACACACACACACACACAGAAAAAAAAGCACTTGAGTGCTCAGTGTCTAAACGTGTGCTCCTGTGGGAGAAGGTGGCTAATTCAGTCTAATAGCGTGGACACCCTTCATCTTCCCACTGGGATGCTGGTATTCAATTACCACCAGTTTATACCTCTCGCTCCTCTCGCTACATTTTGCCACTAGCATGACACAAACTAATGGAGCATCTTATTACAGTACTACTAACTGCAGTGTGTGCAGAATTTTCATAACTAAGTATGAGAAAGTGCTCCATTCCGCTAACTGTATATACATATTTTCCAGTATGTTTATTGCTCTAAAAATATTGAGATTAATTTGTAATTTGTAGCAGAATGAGAGGCTGGGGATTTTTGACTGGAATCAAATTTTAACTCCAAACCTGCCAGGCTGACATGGTTAAGTAGAGTGTTGTTCAGCTGTAAAATATCTCTAAAAAATGTAGTGTATAGAAGAGGTGACTGTGGGTTAGAAAGTAGACATTTACCGATCTGAAGGTCAATGCTTTATTCCCCAACTGCTCTAATCTCCATGTTGAAGCATCCTTGGGCAAGATACTCAACTCCAACTTGATCCCTAGAGCATTTGTTGGAGTGTGAGTGTGTCTGAATGTTAGGCAAGGTGCTTATAGAAATAAAGCAATTATATAAGTGTGTGCATGTGTGTGTGTGTGTGTGTGTGTGAGTGTGTGGTGTGTGTGTTTGTGTGTGTGTGTGTGTGTGTGTGTGTGTGTGTGTGTGTGTGTGTGTGTGTGTGTGTGTGTGTGTGTGTGTGTGCGCGCGATTGGATGAATGGGGTTTGTAGTAAAAAAGCTCACTTAGACTAAAAAAAGAGTTATATAAGTACCAGCCCATTTACCATTGCCAAATGTGGGCTGTGCTGTTTCACTTCTCCGGGCTTTCTGGTTTCTGGTTCTCCCTCTCTTTCCCTCCTATCTCCATCTCTTGGGAATTTGATAAATATCAAAAACTCACTTACAAGCACACACCTGTTGTGCCAGACTCCTATCCACAAACAAGTGAGCTGGGTTTCTGTATTCAGTTTAGCAAGAGTCCAAGTAGCCTTTGTAGTGGTAGTGGTGAGGCTTCACTCTGAGGACTTTCAAAGGTCTGTGAGGGTGATGAACAAGTGTGAGATAAATTCCATATCTATCCTGTTATTACAGTGAAATAATAGCCACCATGGTTCTTTGCTAAACAAACATACATAACTAAACCCTGTAATTATTCACTAGATTAAAAAAAACATAATTATGGCTTTAATAGCAGCATTCGATTACACAAACTGTTAGAAAAAGTGACACTCACTGTTTCAGATTTATTACAAAATGTAAACATTACTACCAGTTCGTTAGAAATGGACCATAAAAAAGAAAAAAAGAAACATGAATAGAACTGATATAACTCACATAACTTCACGTGATATGAGTTGTGTGATGTTTCTTAAATCGAATGTATAATGAAAAATTTGCCAACTCCAAAGACTACATGTCTACATGTACAGTCATTTAAAAAAAGGAAATAAATGACAGAGTCTTTGCCTTAAAAACCAAGTAAACCCTATAATGAAGTTGCTTGCAGAACCCTTTTAGCAGCTGAAGCCTGAAGTAGTTGTTTTCTATGGGACTTTATCAGTCTCCCACTCTTCTTCACAACATTGTTTCATTTGAGGTTTAGTGACATTCATTTATGCACAGCTCTCTGCCAATTCTCAGGCGTAGGTCCTACCTCAACATTTCAGTCAAGCTGAGCTTTGGAGTCTCTGTAATAGGTGCTGTGCTTGGTCTCATTGTCGCTTGGTCTCATTGTCATGTTGCACGGCCCAGTTCTGGCCAAGCTCTAGCTTTTGGATGGATGGCTACACAGGAAGAGGAAGTGAACTCACAAGAGTTTGTAGTTTGTAGTCTCAATGACTATAAGTTGCCTTGGTCCTGTGGTTAAGAACAAGCCCTAATCATCGTCCTTCAGCACTTGGTATGAGATGTTTGTGCTGACATGCTGTGTTTAATTGTCACCAGACATTTGCACTTTGGTTTTGTTTGTCCACAGGGCATTGTTCTAGAAGTCTTTTTGCTAACCCGTGTTACAATTTTCTTTCTAACAAGAAGAGGCTTTCTCCATGCTTGTTTAGTCTGTTTTCACTGTCATGAACTTTAACCATTGAATTGATGTCCTTCTCGGAGCATTGTTCAATCTGACCATGGGGGTAAATTTGCTGGAAATAGTCACATTTGAAGATCCAGTTAATCAAGTACATCTGATTAGCAGCACCTGGCTAAAATGGCCTGTATTTGTATAGCGCTTTTTACTAGTCCCTAAGGACCCCAAAGCGCTTTACACATTCAGTCATCCACCCATTCACACACTGGTGATGGCTACATTGTAGCCACAGCTGCCCTGGGGCACACTGACAGAGGCGAGGCTGCCGGACACTGGCACCACCGGGCCCTCTGACTGGGCCCTCTGACCGGGCCCTCTCCACCAGTAGGCAACGGGTGAAGTGTCTTGCCCAAGGACACAACGGCCGAGACTGTCTAAGCCGGGGCTCGAACCGGCAACCTTCCGATTACAAGGCGAACTCCCAACTCTTGAGGCATGATCTTAGAAACAGTAAGCATGTTTCTGTCATGGTCCCCGTGTTTGCCCGGCCGGCTCCACAAGGCAACATGTGTTTTGTGTACATTCTCCTCTCTCCTCCCCGCCAGGGCGGAGCTCACTACAGGCTCCCGCCCTTAGCACACACACCTGCATCTCGTCAGGCTCTAATTATGGGTTGGAATCTTAAGGCCGGGACGCAGACAGTCTCACCGCTGGATGATTGTGCTAGACACATCAGTGAACCTCAGCCTGGTATCCTTAAGCTTTGTGAACTTGCTGTGATCTCTGTGTAACCTTATTTTCTCCTGTGCACAGTTTCCCCAGACCCGTGACCAACCCGTTGTTTGAACCGTTGTAAAGAAGAGGAGCTAGCGTGTATGTGATTCCTTTCCCGGACTTCCCTTTCGGACCCAGCACCCCCGCTATCCCCTCACTGTATATATAGCTGCACCTGGTGACTGTGTAAATAAACGTTGTTCCCCCCTGAACTCTGCTCTGCGCCTGAGTCCTACTACACCACATGACAGTTTTTGACTGCACAGAGCCCTGTTCTCACCTGGCTGTAGATGTATAATAAAAACCAATAGCACATTTTGTCTTAAACATTATGTAGGTATAAGCTAATATAATCATTGTCTTTCATTTGCTCTCACTCAATAAGTCTTTTTTGTTACATCTTACTTTATTTAAAATAGATATTTCTTTACTTTGAGCTCATTAGAAAAGCACTAAACATACTAAAGCATAGAAATCAACTCATCCGTTTTGGGCTTTCCTATACAGGCACCCCAGATGAGTAAAAGTAGGACACAAAAGAAATACCTGTTTTTCTTCTTGAAACACACCAGCAGAGAAAATCCAACTGCTCTTGAATAAATCTGCTTGAAAAAGCAAATATGCATACAAAATTATCACGCATACAGTATTACCCAAAAGCAATAATAAGTAATGGTTAGTGTGTTATGTGAAAATAGGCCACTCTGGAAAGCATAAATATCTGAAATGCAATCATCTTGTATTTGAATTAGATTTAAACTGTCCAGGCGCAAGAGTAGTTCAACCTTTATTTCCAAGATTAGAAAGGTTTTAACACAGAGAGTTCATTCAGAGTGTATTCCACTGCAGGGCACCCAGGTGCTCTGTTCTACTTCCTGCAGAGCCGTAATTACAAACACAGAAGCAATTAAATCCATGCAGGGTTATGTGTGTCTGTGTATGAGTGTGTGTGGGCATGCATGAGCATGTGCATGTGTTCAAACCTTTTTGTTTCATTTTATCATTTCCTTTTCATTGAGTCTTTGCTGAGTGCTTATGCAGATAGGTGCTATAGGAGTGTGTGAGTATTGACTGAGTATGCATGTATGAGTGAGTGCCAGAGACTGAGTGAGGAGCAGGCAATCAGAAAAGTATCAGATGACTGATGGCAATACTTCAAAGGCAGAAATATGGAAGAGGGAAATTTGATTCACATAAAATTTGAAAGTCTTATCCTTATAGATCTGCAGTCAATAAGCAAATTTCACAAAATTGAAAGTCATGTCACAGAGGAGGACAAATCAATTCAATCGACCTGATATATGAAGGCAGGCTTTGAACCCAATTTTGGTTTTAATCTCCCTGAGATTATGTAGCTTGACACAACACATAAATAATTTAAAATTTTGTTTCTTTTTGTCTTGGGGTGTGGCTACTATGAGGTTTGAGTTCATTAAGACAGGCACTATGTCTATGTTTTTATCTGCTGAAATATAAATCTATAACCGGTAGTTAATGAAACAACACTTTTAAAGTTAAAGTACTGGATGTCATCAAAAACAAGCTGTATACTCAGAAGTGAGATATTACCACTGAATTTGATGTGGGGTGCTATTTATGCATTTGTTAAGATAAGGCTTTTTAAAAAAATTTCTTTTAACTTAATTAATAAAATTAGGTTCCAGTAAAGAATGCTTGCATGTGTAATTAAAGTCATTTTGATGTCTACATTCCCTGCAGGAAACAATTATAACACACATATTAGTAACATGTCACTTTCGAGCCATCTGTGAACTCGGACAGTAAGTGAAGGTGATCTCACAGGAGAATTCTCTGTAACTTCAAATGGATGATTCCTCTTTGTCTCTGCTATTGAGAAAGCTCTGCATGCTCTAACAGTTTAGCGGTCTGTGCAAAGTACCTTGGAGAGAAAGATGACAATGAAGGCAGCGGGAGAGAGAGATAGGAGCAGGCTGCATGAGAGGAAAAGAGAAGGGTCAATCCCTTCCATAAAAACCAGACCTTTGGTGGTGTGCCAAGATAGTCAAGTGGTTAAATCCTCAGCCTCTCAATCCACATATGGGCTGCTACTGGCCCATCACTGAGTATCCTGTCTTCTCACTTGTATACCCCCATGCTGTTTCCAGTCATAATAATAAGTAACATATGCTGTATTGCAGGTATGGCCACTGCTAACTGAAAGAAAACCAGGTCATTAAAATGTGTCCCCTTGGAGAAAACTCAGTGTGGGTGCATTATATTAACACTGAGTTCCTTATTAGGAGTATGATGCTGATGCTGAACCAGTGTTGCACAAGCTGGGATACTGCATGGAATTTAAAGTTAAGTCTTAAGCCGCTGCATGACACAACAAATGTGTGTCGTTACCGCAGCTGCTCGTTGCTTTGAACCTTATCTAAACCCTTCTGTGTATCCAAGTGCATTTCAAAATGACCAAAAAAGAGCATAAACTAAACAGTTCAGTGTGCAATTGCCAGAAAGTTCTAGAACAGACTCATTTTAGGAGGAGAGTTACAATCTTTCTCTCCCTTTCTCGCTGTTTTTAGAGTCCTTGAGATGCTCCAAAGGAGAGTGTGTTATCTCCTGCAGAGTGAGAGGGGAAGATGCTCCTCACTACACCCATTCTCATACCTGCCGTGTTTGTAGATAGATAGAGGTATCTGTGTGTGCGTGTGTATGTGTGTGTGTGTATGTGCGTTCATACGGGTGGGCGGGCGTGTGTATATGTGTGCGTCGCGTGCAGTCGTCTGACTTTCAGCATATTTAAAGACCGAAAATGAGCCGTTGCTTTGAGGAATGTCTCCAAGGGTGCATGTGCCAGTGGGCAGACATATACACAAGATAATTCAGTCTTCTACACCAGAAAAAAAAGTGTCATAACAAATTAAATTCACCAGAGGCAGAAACTCCTGGGCTCAATTTCAACTCAATCCTAAATCCATGAAGGAATATGTAAATATATGCGCCACACAGAAATATTACAATGCTACACTGCTCCATCCAGTCACAAAATAAACTCACATCCAGCATCAAAGTGCTTTTAACACGGCAACCCAATTAGTGTGTGATTCCAATAATCTAACTCCACTGTAGTGATGTGAAGTTTACCATACCGCACACACACACACACACACACTACTTCTTACAAATTCCACCGTCACAGAGGGGCACTTACGCCCATTTTGTTCTTGTTTTGCTGCATAACTGCTGCATTTTGAACATTTCCCAGGCACATATTGCCAGAGACATATCCTGAACATGCAGCGGTGGAATATCCCACTGGCAACTATATACGATATGATGCTTTGTTGTCAGATGAACGTTTCACATATATGCAAAAAAGTAGGAATGGAGTTTTTATGGAGAGGACAAAATTCTTGAAGCTTGTTAATTAAGCTGAAGCTCTGAATGTTAAGAATGCTACCTTTGGTTTGTTAAACCAGCTGGGGGCTGTCAGTTTTCTCCTCCCTTTAAAAGACAAGATGTAATACAATCTTTTTATTATGTAGTAGCTCTGTATTGCTGGCTTTTAAATGCTTTAAACACAATTCCAATGTAGTCTTAAATCACTGCCGTATCATGTTTTCTTAATGACATGAAAAGCTGTCCTCCCTCCCATCTCCATTAATGGAGCAGGCGTGCTTAGATAAAACGTGACAGCGTTCACAATGGTGGAATGATAAATCTCCATGAAGGTGGGGAGTAACACTGCTGCTACACGCCGAATACAACTGATTAAGCTCACAGTCAGTCAAGCACACATGCACAAATGTAGAGCACACAAATAAGAAATGCACACGCAAGCAAATGAAACTACTGTAGAAACACATGCCGAGATCAACAGGCATAAATCCTTTCTAATTTCCATGTGTCCTTGTGTTATGCTCACTGCCTCTGCCCACACTTTCAATCTGTGGGCTTCGTGCTGTAAATTGTCAGTTAATCGTTCATTGTTAATTGGTAATTAAGCACTAAGATAGCGCTTGCTGTTTAATATGTGATTGATATAATTGATGGCATAAATCAAAAGCACACGTGTGGGTGCATGTGTGAAAGCGCCTGTGCTGAATGCTTCTTTATCAGGCTAAACTTAATGATAGCAAAACCTTGTGCTTTTGCTCTTGTGTCTGAAAAAGAGATCAAGAAATGAAAAATGAAAAGACCAAAAGGAAAAGGGATATTAATGTTTAACACAAAGAGAAAATACTGACAGATTCACAGACTGATAGGATGAGTAAGTTCAAATTAATATGTGAGGCAGTGGAGAGGAAACAAGGAAATAGGTGGTTTAAGGACAAAAGGAAGTGGAGCTAACAGAGAGAAAAGCTAGAAGGACACAAGCGAAGAGAAGAGAAAAGATGAAGCGAGGAACATTTAAAGAGGCAGCAAGCTAAAGGCTGAAATAAAATTGACTCGGGTGTTGTAACTATTCCTCTATGCATCTTTATGGTGTGCAGGCTTACATTAGAATTCAAAAATCAGATGTATTTCCTATAATTATATAGGAGGATGACTCATTGTATTTTTTCAGCAGTAGAAAGAAACTTGCTTGGAATAAACAGAAAAGGAAGTGGGCAGTCAGCATGAGTGGTGATTGGAACAAAAGAGAAACCAGAAAAGGGAACTCAAAAGAGTACACCTAATGATTTACTAGCTGTATTATGTGACTGACAAGGGTCAAGTGTCTGGGGCATGCAGTGCAGGAAAACGAATACCGCCTACCACCCCAGCAAACAGTCTACAGCCAGTACTTAATAGCGGTTCCAAGTAATTTGCCCAAAGGGAGAGAAGCAACAGTGGCAGCAATAATAAATAATCCCAACCAAGAAGCTTTGCTAAGCCGAGCAAGGCTGGGTAATTGGTGAGACGTTAATATTTGATAAGCCAGTAAAGGCTAAAGTGACCAATGATAGCCACAAGCACCACTGTATATGGGTGGGTCAAATGCAGTCTGAAATGTGCGAAAATTGGAAGAAAGTTTATTTATGTATAAGAGAAAATCTGTGATATAATCAAGTGAAAGTCTTAGTATTCTTTCTGCAAAACACACAAAATAATGACAGAGTGCACTAGAACCACCCCAACCCCCAAAAAAGAACAATCTAGGTTTTAGTGCCACATGGATAAATAAATAAATAAATAAACAAATAAATAAACAAACAAACAAACAAACAATCTTCACAGGAGACTGTTCAGTAGCCTGCACTTAATAAAACAAGTTACATACAAATCTCAACTGAGGCCTCAGTCACAAAGTTCTAGAAACTGCTCAGCAACCCCCTAGCAACTTCGGGTCACTAGGGAAAAATGTGTATTCCCTAACTAGTTGGTAAGTGATTGCTGGAGGTTCCTGTCTGCTGCCAGGTGATATTGGTGGCAAAGAATATGCTGCACCAAAAACTAACAGAGTGCCACAGTTGCCCATAGTTTGCATTTGAGATGCCAACTCATCTGCAAACATTACTCTCCAAACTGTAGTAACACTTCAAAAAGCACAACAGAAACAGGGGACATTTGGAGTAAAAGTTCCCTCTTGCCACTGCAATCAATACATTTCAAAAAGGGCAACTTTGACAGTGACCGTTCTTCATACATCGCACTTTTCACAGTTTCACTACTGCGTTGTGAGAAGTTTGAATGGCAACTTTCTAGCTACCAAAGCAATCGCAAGGTGTTTTTTCACAGCATAACCGTCTGCAACCAAATCTACATGAGCAACTGCTAGAAACCTCTAGCAACCACTCACCAACCTTTTGCAGTATACACACTTTTCCCTAGCAACCAGTGGTTACCAGGGTGTCACTGACTGCTTACTAGGCCTGTATGACTGGGGTTTGAGCAGTTAGCTAAGTGACAGGTACTGCCAGCAACCTTCAGTACTCTCACAACCACAACCAATACATGTTTTTCTGTTGTGACAGATGGTCGCTGACAGGTCTCTACACCTGTGTGACTGAAGCCTAAAGCAATTTTGTGCTTTGTGTCATGACAAATTATTGATAATATCCAGATGAAAAGAATAGTTTATATTACATATTGCGCACTGATATTGAAAGAGAATGAAAATTATGGGGAGAAATCAGGTAAAACAAAATTATTAGGTTTATTTATTGGTCCAGTATCCAGTGTCTGTTGTTAAATGTGTACTGTAAGGCAGTACACATTTAACAACAGACATCATAACAAATTAAGACTGAAACAAGCTTGAGTAAGAGACAAGGTAACAGAGAGTGAAAACGAGATATGACAACCGACACAATTAAATCTGAATAAGTAGCCAATATTTACAGGCAGCACATGTTTTTTGCTTGTCATCTGTGCCTCACATTGAGAGCCAGTTTGAGGCCTGACGCTGGTTTCTCCTCCTCTTTTTGAGATTACAGTTTTTTTCTGAGAGAACCTTGTGCATAAAAACTGTACTAATAATAAACTTACCATTTTCATTTAACATACAAGTAGGAGCAGGTTATGTGTTCGAGTGTGTGGTTACTTAAAAGCAATGAGACCGTGCGCATAATGCTAGCCATCGGAGGTCATTCTTTGCAATGCGGGGGTCTGCCTCTCTTCAAAGCTCTGTGTGTCTTTTGAACATAATGAACAGAAAGAAGTGTTACTTTGAGGCTATAGGCACCAGGAGTTATAAAGAGCATTAGTAATTGCAATTTTTTTTTTTATTACTTTAGCATTTCTTTTTCCTCTCAATTTTTAACTGGGCAAGGTACAAATTTGGATGAGTTTAGGCCACCCCTGAACATGAGCCAGCCTGACTCATAACCCATGTGTTAGTCTTTTTCAATTAAATATAAAAAAAAAAATCTATTTACCATTAAGTGCTGCATTTATAACTGTGTGTGAATATTGGCATTTACGTTTATCTGACTGTATAATCCCTTTTAAATGTTTATGATGGTGATAGCCTGTCAGTTTTTATTTTTCAATGCAATTATTGACCAGCAGACCAGCCAGAAGGGAAAACTGAAGTTCACTGGTACTCTACTGTTTCTCCTATGTTGAAGCAGCTTGTCAAAAAACACCAGTCATTCAACCTTCTGTCTATTTGCTGACAAGTCACATTCACTGGATGCTGTATCATCATCAAGTTTGAGGAGCTTGATGGACTGCTCTCTGGTGTATATGTATAACACTGAAAGCTACTAACTTTCGAGATAACTATAGAACAATTAAGGCAACTTTATTAGCACAAAATTCACCCACATCTTGAGATATTTTAATTTATATGTATAAAAACTGCTAATTGGACACATACAGTACACAGCGAGAAAGCACCACCTCTGCACATCCCACACGAGACAATGAGTCTGTAAATGACATCAGCCAGGATCTCACTGATGGAGCTTAGTGAGACACAGTAGTGATTGATGCCTGTTAAGCAACTGGAGTCAAACATGCACGCAAGCCACACACAACCTTAACACACAACCAGCATGCACAAAGACACATACATTTGCTCATCTCCTGACACTCAAAACACTGCCAACTGACAGCTAAGACACGCTCCTCTGACAGATCAAACCTGATTTACAATGCATGCCTTGTGTGCATGCATTGTGTGTGTGTGTGTGTGTGTGTGTGTGTGTGTGTGTGTGTGTGTGTGTGTGTGTGTTGTGTGTGTGTGTGTTGTGTGTGTGTGTGTGTGTGTGTAAAATTGACTGTGTGTCACTCTGTCAGACAGAGATGGGCCTAGGGAGTTAGGGGTCAAAATTGTATATTTTAAAGTGTCACATATAGTGTCATTTATCTATCCAGCACAACGTTCTGTCCACGCCACACACACGCCACACACACAACACACACACACACACACACACACACACACACACACACACACACACACGCACACACACATTAAGTACCTACCTCTGGTCCTCCCAGACATTCATTCCAATCTACAGGATAATCAATCAGCTCATTATGTCTTATTCTGTGTCTTTTCTCCTGTTGCTTTCCATCAGTGGAGTGCATCAATGTCATAACCTCAATTGTTAAGCACCAGAGTCAGTCCCACACTTGATCTCTCGCCAAAACCAAGTGTGCCTGCAGCCTTTTGTTGCAACATGTAGGGCATGCGGAGAAGAACAGCAGGGAATGTTGTGCAGTAAAGGCTCTACTTGAGCAGGAATTGAACTTTTGGTCATTTGAGAGTAAGAAAGCTGCTATCACCCTTTACACACAGACATAGTGTTTTTTAAAAAAAAAAAAAAAAAAAAAAGCAAAAGCATATAACAGAGTGCTAAACTTGCAATTTTAATAGAAGAATGGGCCAATATTTTCAGATGCTATCGTAAAGCTGGAAAGGAATGCAAAACTTGCATGACAGAAACTGAGTTTATATAGTAGTGCAGTTAGATGTCTTCGAAACAACAGGTCTTTATTTCCGTAATTTTGCAATGTGGTATGTATATCACTACAGTGGATTTCAAATCAGCAAACAATCAACACCCTGAAGTGAAGATTTTCAGCTTTAATTCAAGGGGTTTGACAAAAAGTATTACATTAACTGTTTTGACATGGAGTCATTTTTATAGTATATTGCATTTAAAGGCTCATAAGTAAATGGACAAACTAACATAATTTTAAATATAAGGATTGTTTTGAATGGTCCAGTAACATTCTAAAGTGCAGTCCAGTTACTTTTGCAGCATTCCCTGACTCTGAGCAGAGAGTATAGCCATGTACACTTCAGAATTCATCCTGCTACTTCTATCAGCAGACACATCATCCACTGGGTGCTATTATATGCCAATGCCATAACACTGCCTCCACCATATATTTGACAGATTATGTGAGATGCTACAGATCATGAGCTGTTTCCATCCTTCTCCATATTTTCTCTTCTCATCATTCTTGTACAAGTTTAACTTGGTTTCATCTGTCCATAGGATATTTTCCAGGACTGAGTAGGATTTCTTTTAGATGTTTTCAAGCATAGTCTAATCAGGCCTTTCTGTTCCTGGTATCATTTGTGGTTTTCACTTTGTAAGATTGAGTGTTCATATCAATCTTAAGCTTATCCTTTAACTGATCCCACTACATATTCTAACTAAGTTAAGTGTTCTTAACTTTGATTTTGAAAGGGGATCTCTTAACAATGGTAATTATCTTATCATACACTTTAGCTATCTTCTGTGGTCTTTCAGGTCTTTTGGTGTGGCTGTTGGTGAATGCATTCCTTTTTGTTAAGAATGTACCACATTGCTTATATGTTTACTTTTTTTTTTTTAGCTTACATTGACCTCCTTCTTTAGCATAAATGTCTCTTTGGACTTCATATTGAGAGTTACAGTGAAAAGATACCAAATCTGCACGTCTGCACGTCAATGACGTATTGATTGTTTACCAGCTCCACATATTTGATTAGTAACATTCTTACACCAGATACTCATCCTGGCACAACATAAAAGAATGACAGAATCTTAAACTAGGGATCTCTGATGTTAGTCAAATATGTAGTCCACTATACTATGGATCCAATGCATTTGTTTTTATGGAACATTTGTTGAAATATGTCACTGTCCAAAAACTTATGGCCCTTATTGTTTATAGACAAGTGCAGTATTACCAAAGAAAAAAAGAAAGATTGCATGTGAGCAGACATACTTGGGAAACATTTCATTCATCGCAGAAAGTCCAAGTTAAGTAAAACAGCTTGAAATAGCATTTTGAACCCTTTAGGTACATCAGTTGTGAAGAACAGTTTTAGTTTTGGTTTTGATCCTTTTTTTATGTCCTTTTATGAGCACAAACTGTATTGCACCAACCGTAGCAAAAAAGATTTAGTTTTGGTGCCTGGGTTACATTCTGCATGTTTAGATTTATGCATCCAAGTGTCTACATGAGGATTTGTTAAAGATGTGGTTGGGAGTGCGCGCATGCGTGTGCATGCGTGTGAATAATGTGGCCTCGGGGCTTTAGCGGGGGTACTGCTGAGGGAATTCCCCAAAAGACAGAGATCCTCAGCCATAAAAAAAACATGCTTCACCTCTGCCTCTCATCTTAGCTTCCCCTGTCACAGACACACACCAACAAGACCACACTCTGCACACACCTATGCATACCACACTTGTACATTCATACATTTACTCTGTACTACGCCGATACTATGCTTCCTTCTTATAAATTGAAATACAAACATAATTTAAGTGTTCCTGCAGGCGCCGTGCACACAAAGTAAATTGGTGTTGCCAGATGATGAGCCAATGAAATATTGGAAAAGACTCAAGGCAGCAGGCCCAGTATACCTTTTAAATGTTAAATGTCCCATTTACCATGGGATGTTTGTGCAAAGTGAATGATATACATTACAGCCAGCATGGTATGTGGGATATATAAACAGCAATTCTATCATCTAATCATCTGTTTCACCATAAACCTTGGTCATTATTTAGTAATAGGCTCAGACATCACCCAAAGATTTTCAAGTAAAACATAGCTGGTGAAAAAATGAAACCATAGCATGCTGTGCGAAAAGTTTTAAGACCTAAAAGTGGGGTGGCTTTAAGACATAATGCTGTGAATAATTTAATTTTAATTAAATGCACACAGATTGCAGTAAACATGCAAAGTTAATTAAATCATAATTTGCTATAACCCATCTTTTCCAATGCACTTGCACATTTCTTCCTTCAGGTGAATCCCAGAGCCCTGCGACAGATCAGTTAGTGATCTTGCATGACAGAAAAGACTCTAAAGATCCCTAAACCTAAGACAAAATACAGAAAATCTATTTTAAATGTAGCTTTATGCTGCCAGTCCTTTACTTCGCTTCTAAGGTTCCATCTGAGGTGATATTTAACAACTACAGTTTTGTGCTGGTTTTGTGCATATGAGACTGCAGGACCTGCTGAAGTAACACAACTAAGTGTGCGCAATATTTTAACTAATAACTATTTTTAATTTATACCTACTGGCCAAAAGATGCAGATTATTGCTCTCACAGTTACTTATTTAAGGAAAATTATGGGAAAATATTTAACAGCAGCAAGAAAGCCAGAAGAATAAAAAAAGACAGTGGCTTATAAATAATGGGCTGCTGATAATAGAGCCAAAACAGGGTTTGTTTTTTGCTACAAGCAGTGCTTTGGACAGCAGAGTGCCTTAAAAGGGGGAAGCTAGAGACTATGGAAACAAAGTTTAAGCTGACTCTGTGCTCTCTGCTCTCTTTAACTGTCTCTGTTGCACTTCATACAAAGATACCCCCTCCTTGTTTAAATATTAAATGCATGTTTTAAAAAATACATAGTTAGATTCCAGTATAGCGTAGACTGGAAGAGCAACTATGCACCAGATTTGAAAGCTGAGTATGAATGCTAACATTTGGACTAACGAAAAAAAACAAAAAACGTATGAATGGTTTTGAAGCATGAAAGCAAGTTCATATTTTATTGTGCCAGAAACTATATAACACACCCTTCCTCATTGTCTACATCTGCAACATAAACAGCAGCCCACATGTATTGTCTTTCCTCACATAAGGTCAGTAGATGCAAAATCTGCTTTTCCATGACAAAGATGAAAACAAAACTAAAAAAAAGCAAGAATGAAAAAT
The DNA here is from genome assembly GCF_018398535.1 of Haplochromis burtoni. Classification (NCBI taxonomy): domain Eukaryota; kingdom Metazoa; phylum Chordata; class Actinopteri; order Cichliformes; family Cichlidae; genus Haplochromis; species Haplochromis burtoni. The sequence goes on along the minus strand of NW_024583187.1, from coordinate 29,247 downwards.
GTATTTGATTGATGTGAAAAGAAAGATTGGTGATCTCAGAACCGTAGGACGAGCGGGGGCTGATATTTAGCATAATGATGTTGAAAGCAAGACCATGTTATCGCCTAAATAAAATGTGTTTACAAAGCAGCACGTAAACTGACCTGTTTTGATGAGCCTCCTATCAGAGTGTCAGGCTCAGCTTTGCATTGTCATATCTGGCTTTGCTTTTATCAGCTTATCAGTTGCCCCACCTTTTTGCTGCTCCCAAGGATAAGGAATAGTAAGAATTTACAGTTTAAAACTGTCAGTTTGCCCAGGGTGAACACTATCATTTTTCAAGTAGCCTACATACCACACTCAACGCTCAGGAAAGCAAATAACAGACTTTTATCAAAAAGTAGCAAAAAGATGGATGAAAAAGATAAAAGATGGATGGATTGATGGATGAATCATTTATATAAGTGTGAAATGACTTGAGGGAAAATTAAACTGACCACAAGAAACACAGAACAACAATAACACAGAAACAATGACGGATTGACACAGAAAGACAGAGAGACAGACAGTGAAACAAGACTGGATGAATAGAAAAGGATTAAAAAAGGGATATAATAAACCTATTGTCAGCTAAAGCAAGCTATAACTAAAGGTACAGATGACAATAAATTCACAAGCACAAGGACAAAATGACACCATAAACGCAAGTCTATGGAACTTAAACATAAATCTCATCTCAAAAACTTAGACAATGAGAAATAACAGAGAGCTGAACACCAAAAACACCAAATACAGAACCAAAATAAAAGCATACCCAAAAATACAAAGCAAAAGAGAGCCTAAAACACCATGACAATATTACCTAATTACAGACCTCTCAAGGTCAACTTTACAGCTTAAAGCTCGGATTTATCAACACACAATATTCTTTGTCAAACTTCTTAGAGCTTGAGGCAGTCGAGAACTGAAGCCTCAGTAGAATAGCTGTCAACTGGTCTTTTTAGAGGGTGCACACTGACACCCCCCTCCAGAAAAAAAAAATCGCATTTGGCCTCACCACCTCCTTTCTCAACAGTAGAGCTGCAACATCATGAGGAAAAGCAAGACATATGAATGATCTTTAACACTGAACAGTCAGTGGTCTGCAGCAGAACACTCACACCAGGGAAATCTTCCGTTTGTTCAATATTTTACTGTGTTCTGAGAACCATGTGGTTAGTTAAAATAGCCGCTTTCTTTTTTGTCTGTAGGTATCTTATACATCATACTGGTAAGGTTTCATAGCAATCTAGCCATTCTGTCAGTGTTTTATTTTAATTTGAATGCATGACAGCGAGTGCTAACGGTTTTCACTCTTCCCACTTAGGGGGTACGGACCATGCCAACTTCTGGCGTAATATAATGATAATATTTTGCATATTTCATAATATCACAGAACTAGCTTATTACATGCTGTCCAACCATGTCCGAAATCAAATATTTTTATTTCCGCTCCAAACAGCCCCCTGGGAAGTAAATGTGAAGTAAAAAGTTCAGTTTCACAGAGAAGAGGCAGACGTGATGTTAAAAAATAAATAAAAATGTGTTAAATTAAAAAAGAAATCAGAGTTGACTGAATGCATTTTTAGAAAGTTTTATCGGAAACCAAAGTACAGCTCCATACATTAATTTTTCCAATGTTTCGTTTCTGAGGCATAATGCCATAAAATTAAGAATTGCTCATTGTAAGTCGTCTCTAATATCATTCAAATGCATCATTTTGAAAGAGTGAAAGTACCAACTTTCCTTTTGCAATGTAATGTAAGTGTTGGACTGACAAACAGGAAATATTGTCCTTCCTGGTGACACACTGAGGACATCTAATGCAAAATCTAGCAATAATCAGCAAAAAAAACATGTTATAAATGGCTCTCTTGGGACTGCAGAGTTTACACATTAAGACTGTGTGTTTTATAGTTGTTTTCATGCTGACTGCCTTTAGTGTTTGCTTAGAAGTATGCTGAAATGTATCAAATAATTTAATCCTCTATCTTTTTGTGAAAAAAAAACACTTTCAGTTTGGACAAATTCTAAGTGGACGATAAGTTAAAAATCTATTTTCAGTTGGTGAATTATTTCCACCAATTGACTTAAGATTAAGCACGCCGCATCACCATGCCTGTGAATGTATCGATTCACCCATTTGAAGCACATAAACAAAATCAGTCATTGTCCCAAATACTGTGGTTCACTGGGTCCACCTAATGTGAGAAATTTCCAAGTAGAAAAGAAGTGCAGACTTGGTGTAAGTCAGAACTCTGTACATAATAACCGAGAAGAATCGCTACCATTACTCACTAATTAGCTCCTTGGATGCAAGATGAGAAATAGATGAAGGATAACACAGATTGCAAACTGTGTTGACACAGAACACAGAGCCAAGCAATCCGCGGTTCTTCTTGTTGTGATTGTTAGAATATTCATCAGCATCTTCCATACAGAAAAATAGCCTCCATGCATGTTACTCATCTAGTGAAGCAGTTCGACGTGACTTGTTTTTGCTATAAGTGAATTGTTCGCTGAATATTTTTACTTTTTCTCTACTTTGTAAACACATTAAATAGAAGCCTATTATGGGTGCTTTAAACCATGTGTTTTTCTGCGTTATAGGATTTGAACATGGAGGTATGTGGATCTCACACTGTGCGCATGCAAATGTTGTAGTGTGTGTTCTTGTAATTGTGTATAAGTGTGGTATATTTGAATGTATGTGTTTGCTCAGGCTGAGAGATCAGCCTATTTTCTGTCTTTGAATATCCCAGGGGTTTGAACAAAGACTGCTAGCAGCCCAGATCAAAACAGGTATCAATTCCTTTAGCCTGATATTGTATGGGTGTGCATGTGAATCTCTGGGTGTATCAGCATGTCTGCCTGTGCATATTTGTGTACAGGCATGTGTGTCCAGTGATGTCCATGCATGTTGCGTTTATCATTCCCCAACTAACCACATTCTGTTTAAAATACATATTCAGCACTTTGCACTTTTTTCTTCTCCTCTTTTTGCTTCACTCCCCTTTCTCTCAATTTTAGGGTGTTATTAGATAGGACAACTCTTGCCGCTGGCATTTCTCCTCTCAGCACTCTACATCCAAAGGCATGTGGGTTTTGGAAAACAGTGTGTGTGAGAGTAGGTAGCTGTGCCTGCTGTGTATAATAGGGGCACAGTGTAAAAAGTGTCAGTTTATACCTGCACATACTTTACCGTTCAAAAAGTAGTCATTAGTATACAGCTTGCAAAGGATGCAGCAAGAGCAAGAGGGTGTTTTCTAAGCTCTTTTCATTTAAGGTCAGTACTACATATTTCAGATTTTTCTCTCTCTTTCTGAAGTTCATCATTCATTAGGCTTCTGCTTCGCACTTAAATTACATGAGGCCCACTCTCACATTGACCCCCCTCTTAGTACCATCTCAGTCTCCCACCCCCCATACCAGCAATCAGGCTAGCACGCACACTTAAGTTCTCACATACACAGACACGCACACACACAGTGGAAGAGCCTAAGGGCTCCATCTATTAAAAGGTCTATCCATCATCGCATATAATTTTAATGTGGTAGAAATAAAAATATGCTTACGCAGCTAAATGCGAATTTTTCAGGGACCTGCAGGCTGGTGTCTAACCCTGCCTAAAAACCTGTATTGAGCTCTAAATGCATGCATACACACACAGGCGCACTCAACAAGGTCAATATGCTCTGGCAATTACGGCTCATGAGATGCTGCTGACTGTTGTGTATGTGTGTGTATCATATTTTTAGCTATGAGAGGACAAATTTACGTCTGACACTTCAGGAGTGAAAACACTTAGTTTGATTCAGAATTTTGGCGAAGCATCTAGTTTTAGATGTTATGGTTAGAAGAAGGACCTAGGGA